>NW_017671356.1:257537-307624 GCF_001879085.1 Nicotiana attenuata | reverse complement strand
GGTTCACAATTCCGCTTCTAAGGATCCTCCACATTGATCATGGCACTAGTATCATCAACTATCAACCTACCGTGACAAGGTCCACAAAAGAGCACACTTTAGACTATCGGCTGCCTCATTGATTGCACACATGAAAGACCACTTTTCACCACCACCACCCCCCCCCCCACCCCCTCCCCAGCCCCCACCCGGAAAGTGAGTTCCCCTGCTTCTACATCAACCAATGCCTTCCCAGTTTCAAGAAAAGGTCTTCCCAAAATTATAGGCACCTCATAGTCAACTTCGCAGTCAAGAATCACAAAATCAGCAGGCAAGATAAATTTGTCCACCTGGACAAGAACATCATCAATAATACCAAGCGGCCTCTTCATAGTCCTATCCGCCATTTGCAATCTCATTGAAGTAGCTCTCGGTTGAGCAATACCCAAAATCTTGAACACGGAGTAAGGCATCAAATTGATACTTGCTCCCAAATCACACAATGCCTTTGCAAAATTTGCACTCCCAATGGTACATGGAATGGTGAAAGCGCCGAGATCTTCAAGCTTTGGAGCCATCAAGTGCACAATTGCACTTACTTGGTGAGTTATTTTGATAATCTCACAATCCATAGATCTCTTTTTGGTCACCAAGTCTTTCATGAACTTGGCGTAACCCGGCATTTGCTCAAAAGCTTCCACCAAAGGAACATTGATTGACAAGCTTTTCATCATCTCAATAAACTTCTTAAACTGGTTTTCATTCTTTTGCTTTGCAAGTCTTTGAGGGTAAGGTGGAGGAGGCCTTAGCAAGGGAGCCTTAGCCTTGGGCACAACCGTTTCCGGCATGTCTATTACGTGTTCCCTAGACGGGTTCACGTCATTTTGAGTCTCCACCTCATTATCATGAATATCAATTCTCACTTCCGCATTCAACATCTCTTCACTCACTTTCTCATCAACTACAGGGATAACATCATCTTGCACCTCAACTTCATCACTCACAATTTCCTTTTGCTTGGAGGCATTCACATCACCAGCTGGACAGCTTCTTGTAATCACCGCCATTGCGTGCCCAGTGTTGTTCCCACCTTCGGGTTTACTACCGTATCACTAGGTAGAGCCCCCTTAGGGCGAGTATTCAAATATTGAGAAATCTGGCCAAGTTCAACCTCCAAGTTTCGGATTGAAGTATTGTGGGATGCCAGCTGCGCATCAAAGTCGGCATTCTTGTTCATCATTTGTTCAAACATCATCTCGATCCTCCCCATCTCATTGTTCGACGAGCTAGGACCTTGGGATGGAAATGGGGGTGGGTTGTTTGGTTGTTGATACATCGAAGGCCTTGCCCCCGATTTCCTTTATTGCTATTATTCCAACCGCCCTAATTGTTGTTCCTCCCCAATTATTGTTGTTGCCATTCCAGTTGCCCTGGTTGTTTTGGCTGTTCTGGTTGCCCCAATTCTGATTGTTGTTCCCCCAGTTGCTATTCCCTTGTTGGTTTTGATTCCCCCAGTTGCCTTGGGATCTCCATTGTTGTTGTTGGTTAGGACGATTGCCCCTTTGTCCTTGATAATTGATCACATACTGCACCTCTTCACTTTGCTCATCATACCCATCATCGTGGTTGAAACCACCATTACCTTGCTCATATTGATCCGGGCTACCTTGACCTTGTTGACCTCTTTGTCGCCTCTTGTTGACCAACATGTTGACACCTTCCATAGCATTTACTTGTCGTGGTGCTTGAATTTGCTGCAATTGAGCCTTTGCCAGCTGGTTTATTGTTGTAGTTAACTCTACTATTGCCTGACCATGGTCGTGGAGCTCTTTGTGCAGGTGAATGACTATGGGATCACCATGTGGCACATTCGCTCGACTCTGCCAAGCTGAGGAAGTGTCTGCCATCTCATCCAAAATCTCACATGCCTCAGCATAAGGTTTCTTCATAAAATTTCCCCCTGCTAACTGGTTCACCACACTCTGATTGGTCGTGTTAATGCCATGGTAGAAATTCTGTTGGATCATTGCTTCGGTCATGTCATTGTTTGGACATTCTTTCACCATTGTCTGATACCTTTCCCAGATTTCATGAAGTGGTTCATTAGGTTCCTGTTTGAAGGCCAAAATCTCATCTCTCAAGGTCGCCATAAACTTGTCCGCCAACTCATCCAAATATGGATGGAATGGCTGGGAAGTATTTCGAGCCAGTCCAAAGCTTTCCCTCGAAGTGAGAAAGGGAAAAATCTCAATCTTAGAGCATCCTCTAACACATTCGTGTGCTTGCTTCCCCAACATGTATCCATGAAGCCTTTCAGATGTTTATATGCGTTCTGATGGGGAGCGCCTGTGAAGTACCCTTGCTGCTCCAATAGAGTCAACATCACATTTGTTATTTGAAAATTGCCCGCCTGGATCCGGGATGGGACAATTGCACTTGCATAGCCCTCATTTGGAAGCACCCGAGGAGCAACTCTTGGAGGAGGTGGGGGAGGGTCTGGAATGTTATCATTGGCCTGGCGGCCTCTTCTTTGACCTTGAGGTACTAGAGGAACCTCATCTTCTCCATTATCATCAACCTCCTCCCCCGGTGGAACATTACCAAGAGGATCATTGTTTGCCATTTTGTACCTGAATTGATGATTCACACACGTTAGTAAAATAGAAGGAAAGAAAAACAAGACACAAAACTAGTTAGATAGATAGCCAAAACCGTTTAGCTCCCTAGCAACGGCGCCAAAACATGATCGGTGCCAACCCTACACCACTATAGAGTGGCAAGAGCGGTCGATGCAGCTTTTACCCGAGAAGATCAGGATCGAATCCACAGGGAGCTAATATAATGTTTGGATTTGGATTCCTATCTAACCTAGCAATGTGTAGTGTTCTTGATTGCACTTCCGATCATTCTTTTTTATTTGTTACTTCTAATTTAATACTAATAATGCACGAAATTAAGCAAAGTAGATATTTTTGTAGGGTTTTCTAAATTGATAAAGAGGCACTAGAGAAGTGACTTACTCCTAGATGAGTATCTAATGGGATTTAAAACTTAGGGCAAATTATTATAGCTGGGATCGTGATATAGCCAATGCACGACACTACTCACTCTATACCTCTCGGTAGTTTGAGTGACTTTGCCCTAACTGACTTTCTCAAGTCCAATTGGGTGTTCAAATTTGTGCAAGCAAAGTTGGCTCAAGCCGGGTATTGCTATCTCTAGGTTTAACCCTATAATTGAGACTATCAATCTCTTGAATGAGATAGAATACACCACAATTCCTTGTTGGCCTTGGACTCTCTTTCTCAAGAAGAGCCTAAGTCAAAAAGGCACAAATTAGTGTTTGGAACCACCAATTCAACTTTAAAAGCACAAAACAGGCCAAATATCATTCACCCATAAACATTAAAGCCCTAAAATATAAGACCCATTAAATACCCACACTAGGGTTGAGACACAACCCTAGCTAATGGGTTTAGCTACTCATAATTGAAAAAGAAATCATAGATTGAGATGAAGAATAACACGTAAAATGTAATTACAAGATAAGATTCTAAGATTAATTGCTAAAAAAGCTACAAAATTACTCAAAATAGGTAAAATACGGCATTCACGTGCTCAGCTACAGATAAGATGACCTAAAAATATGAAAAAGTAGTATTTATAAATAGCTAAATTTTCCGGACAAAAATTCCCCTGACGGAGGTACCGCTGACAGCAGAAAATGGACCGCTATAGCGGTGAGGCTACCGCGGACCGCAGTCTTCTAGTTTTAGCTTCAACTTTGGCTCTTTACATCTCTTCTCCGCGGACCGCGGAAAAAGGACCGTTGTCGCGGTAGAGGTACCGCGGACCACGGTAACTTGTAATCCCAAAAATTGCATCTCTCTAAACCTTGCCACCGCGGACCGCAATAAAAGGACTGCGGTCGCGGTCTGTCGTCTGCGTCCGCGGTGGATTTTCCGTTGTAGCGCTGCTTTGACTTGGTTTTGAACTTGTACAGGTTTCACTCCTTCTTGAGCTGGTTATGACATCCTTGTCTCTTCTTGACCAAACACTGCAAACAAGCACAACAAGTTAGCTTTTGGGAATACTTGTACACACTTTTAATGCAAAACTCAAGCAAAAAAGAGCGTAAAATAGACTAGAATCCCTAGTAATCAAGTATTCAGCCATATGCTCCCCATCGGGTTCTACACCATCTGGGCAGATACCAAACTGTCCCTCATGATGAAGGTTTGAGTCAACAAGTTATTGAACTATGCCCAAAAGCTGCATTCCCAGAAGAAAAGGTTCGCCAGATTTGGCACCAGTGTAGGTTTTTAGAGCCACAGACTCGAGTACGGGATTTGTCAAGTGGACAAGTAGAACCTAGCTACACAGCCTGGTATGGTAAACGGGTTCGAGTCGATCAAGAGCCAGAACGGCCAGCCAAAAAGCCCCACGTACAACAGTTCACTGATGGAGCGCAAGAACAATAGAAGTGGTTAGCTAAGGAGAAAGACTATAGGGCTACCATAAGCAAATTAGAAGGGCAAATCAGAGACATTAAATTTGATAGTGGTTTGCAGGACGCTGCGGATGAAGCAGAGAAGAAAAAGTTGGCCCGAGAAAACAAAGTCCTCCGAGCTCAGATTCAAAGGATGAAAATAGCTGCTGAAAACCCTGGAAGAAGCAGAACAGATGAAAAACTCATAAATGGTCTTAGGCGAAAAGTGTGTGATTATGGGGCTGATTTGGAAAAAGCCGAAGATGAATTGGCAAAACCCCGGGCAAAGTTGGCAAAGAATGCAGAAGAACGGGCGAGGTTTGTTCAGCAGCTAAAATAAAAGTATGACAAAGGAGTCACGAGTTTAAAGAAAAAGCTGACTACTCTTGAGAATGAAATGGCTCAGCAAACAAAGAACTTCAAAGCGGAAAGAGAGCATTGTTATGCATTGATGTCTCGTCTGGAAGAGGACATGCAGCAGTTGCAAGAGCAAAACCATACGACCACCCAGGTTCTAGAGGCCAGGTCTCAGCAAATTGGATGCCTACTTCAAGAGAAGGGCGTCATTAGAGAAAGGATTAAAGGAATTATTGATTATGTCGTCATGAAATGCCATGAATGTGAGGATATGACCAGATCCATGTTCTTCGCCGCTGTGATGACTTTTGTCCGTTAGATAATGGATGACCTAGAACGCCTCAAATAATATATTGCACGTAGGCCTGCGTCGAGACCGACTGATGTCCCGTGGGCCCCTAGAGTAGTATTGGAGGCACTTATGTATTCCTGATTTCTTTTCGAGTCTGTATTTCATTTTTTTTAGAGTCCGTTAGTCTTCTTTGAGTCTGTTTTCATTTTTCAATTCTTAAGTTTTTATGTCGGAGTCTTTGTAATAGAGGAAAACCAGAAGTTTTATTTAATTAAATATTGAAAACCCAAAAAATTTCTTTCTTTTATTTTGCATTTATCCCCTGAACTACGTAATGATCTGATTCACGCGACGTCGTGATACGTAGGCAATCCCCATCGGATCCGATCATAGCTATAGATAACTCGAATGAAAAAGAAAAAATAAAAACAAAAAAAGAGCACAAAGAAAAAGAGAGCAAATAATGAAAAAGCGCAAAGAAAAAGAGAGAATATAATGAAAGAGCGCAAAGAAAAGAAAAGAATCAGGATCTGGGAGGTAACAAAAGCCGGGATGAGACACGCAACCGTTGCAAAAACATAGAGAAAAACGTTTAACTGTTTAGGTGCATTGCACTCCCCAACGTGCGATTCCCTATGTGTTAAATGTCTCAAACTAACCGGTTTGTTGTGTATGTTGTTTAAGAACAGGTTCTGTTTTTAGGTGGTTGGTTTTGTGGTAACCTGGCTTCACACCCTTACTTCACGAGATCTAAATGGAGTGTCGCAATGACATCAGAGAGTCATCTACCAAAAATTTATCCCTCAGAGGATAGCGCGGTACCGGTTATCCCGACCTCAGAGTCAGCAACTGCTAAAGAGAACAGAATACTACGTTGCCGTATGATGGAGATATGGGACGCTTGGTCTAATGGCAGAGAACCGCCCAGTGCCATCCCTGGATTTCCCGAACTGATTCCCAGGACAGGTGGAACCTCCAACATCCCTATTCCCGTAACCAACCCGTTCATCCCGTTCGGGTACCCCACTATGTCAGCTAATTTCACTGGTATGCCTTCTGAGGTTCGCCCCCAGGCACCATTTTCGGGAGCATCTTCTACAATATTCACCACACTACCAGTCTCTACTACGACACAGCCAACAGTGCCTAGGCCATGTTTCGAGCCGTCAGCCTTCACTTTCCAAGTACCACAATTTCAACTAAACACGGCTCATACCCCAAATTCCTACCCTCAGCACCCCTGATACGAGTCTCCCACGGAATAAAAAAGGACCGTGAAGAACCCCGAGCAAGAAGAGATAACTTGGAAGATGAAAAGCATCGAACAAAGTCTTAAGAACATGCAAGGCCTAAGTGGCCAAAAGAGTGTCTCCTACGTCGATTTGTGCATGTTTCCTCACGTTCACCTGCCCATTGGCTTTAAAATGCCAAAATTCGAAAGATATGATGGGAATAGAGACTCGATCGCCCATTTGAAAAGGTATTGCAATCAGCTGAGAGGGGCGGGCGGAAAGAAAGAACTCTTGATGGCCTATTTCGGGGAGAGCTTAACCGGAATCGCGTCAGAATGGTATATGGACTAGACATCTCCCATTGGCACATATGGGACGACCTGGCCCGGGATTTTTTCAGACAATTCCAGTACGATGTGGACATAGCTCCGGATAGAAATTCTTTGTCCAACCTCAAAAAGAAATCTTCAGAAAGCTTCCGAGAATACGCTATCAAATGCGTGAACAAGCGGCCAGGGTAAAACCCCCAATGGATGAGGCTGAGATGGTCAGTATCTTCTTGAAGGCCCAAGAGGCCGATTATTTCCAACATATGATGTCTGCTATGGGAAAACCGTTCGCAGAGGCCATAAAGATTGGAGAAATGGTAGAACATGGTTTGAAAACAGGTCGCATCATGAGTCAATCTTCTATAAGAGCCACTTAACAAGCCCTCCAGAGTGGTTCGGGAGGTTTATCAAATCGGAAAAAGAAAGAAGAGGGAGCCATGATGGCCTCAAGCTTGAGGAATTCCCGTCAACCCCGAGGTTACTTTGGTTCCCCTCCTAGGCCTTCGCAACATTACTACTCCCAACTAGGATGCACCATATGCTATGGCCCCTCATCCTTATGCAGTAATGAACGCCCAGCCATACACCCGGCCACAAAAACATTACAATCAGAACCAAGCTCCACCTCCAAGAAACAACCCTCCTTACCAAGCCCCGTATAATCCATGTCCACCACAGAATAATTATCAATATAATGCGCGTCCCCGTGAACCACCCAGAAAAACTAACTTTACACCCATTGGTGAATCATATTCCAGCCTCTTCCCAAAATTAGTCCAAATGGGCCTGTTATAGCCTGTACCTCTAAACAGGCAAAACCCAGAATCATCGTCCTACCGACCAGGTACCAGATGTGCTTATCACTCAGGGGCGGAAGGGCACGACACTGAAGATTGTTGGACCTTAAGAGGGCATTCAAAAATTTTAGAACAGAAGCGGGTAGTGTTGAGGGATGAGGAAGTCCCCAATGTAACTAATAACTCGTTACCGGATCACAACAATGGGCCAGTCATTGGGATGATCTGTGAGGACAAAGAATTCGACACAGCTTTGAAAGCTATCATTACTATCGCCGACTCAGAAAAGAAACCCAAAGCGGTAGCAAAACAAGCTAAAGATGAGAAGAAGATCAACTCCACTCCCTAAATCTCAGAAAAGGCTGTGGAAACAAAGACAGGGGCAGCACCTCCTAAAGATTCCATACTCTATGTTCCTAAGGCCCCCAGAAAGGAACAATTCGTGTTGAGCCCTCCAAAAAGGCTTGAACAAAACAAGGTCACGCTGAAGGTGCCAAAGATATACGTACCAAAGGGGACTTATCTGGCGCGGGGAGCGATAATTTCACCCAGGCTGAATGAGCCTGTGGTTATCAGCCACGCACCATAGAATCCCATGAAAGACCCCATTGCCGTCCCTTGGAACTACAATAAGGCAGTGGTCACATACAAAGGAAAGGAAACCATGGGAGAAGTAAATGAAATGAACCAATCTGGGAAGTATCTCAACCTGGAAGAATTGAACGAAACAAAGCGGAAGCGGTTTCCTCTTAAGAAGCTGGTCAGTGCTAAAGAAGCAGAGGAATTTTTCCGACATATGAAAACCTCGGATTATGCTGTAATTGATCAACATAGAAAGACTCCCCCCCAGGTCTCACTTTTGTCCCTGCTGATAAGCTCGAATGAACATCAGAAAGTGCTGTTAAAGACGCTGAATGAGGCGTATGTTCCGATCGAAACCACGGTTGAACAGTTGGAAAGAATGGCGGAGCGATTTTTTGAAGTCAACTGAATCTCCTTCAGCCAAAATGACTTGCCTCCAGAAGGGGCTACCCACAACAAAGCCCTTCATTTGACTGTCACGTGTGAAGGATATTATGTGAAAAGGGTTATGTTGGACGGTGGATCTAGAGTTGACATCTGCCCTCTATCAACATTACAGAGGATGGAAATTGGGACTGAAAGGATTAGACCCAATAATGTTTGCGTACGTGCTTTCGACAGTGTCAAGCAGGATACGATAGGGGAGATTGATTTGGTCCTAACTATTGGCCCCGTAGATTTTGAAGTTACATTTCAGGTTCTGGACATGGACACTTCCTATAACTTTCTCCTAGGAAGGCCTTAGATCCATGCTGCTGGAGCCGTACCCTCTACTCTCAACCAAATGGTTAAGTTCGAACATGAAAACCAAGAAATAGTGGCCTACGAAGAAGACGAGCAATCAATCTACAGGGACCCGCCAGTCCCATGTTTAGAGGCTAGAGAGGGTAGTGAACACATAGTCTACCAAGCTTTTGAGATCGTGGTCGCAGACCAGTGCGGGGAAGGAACCCCATGTCCTCAACCCTGCTTATCAAACGCATCAATCATGGTTGCTAGTGAAATGATCAAACATGGGTACAAGCCCGGGAAAAGGCTCGGGGTATCTTTACAAGGCATTACAGAGCCCATCACTTTGACTGCTAGCGAGAAGTTCTTTGGCGTAGGCTTTCAAGCTACAGAGGCCGACGTAAAATGGGCTAATGAACGTAAGAACAATGGGTGGGCCTTGCCTCAGCCAGTCTCGCATCTCTCCAGGATGTTTGTTAAGCCAAGGTATATATCTGTGGGGATATGAGGTAAATGTTGTACGAGGTTCACATGGTCCAACCGGGTGAAGGCTCAAGCACTACTGAGGTGCAATATATGGGACAAAATTCTAAGCTTCAAAATTGGAAGGCTACTCTATTCCCAGTCAGGCCGGAATCCCGGTAGTTCAGTCTTGCCATCTTTTCTGCATTCCGAGTTATTTCAGGGTGTAACTCGAATGTTTTTAGTTTTTTGTCTTTTAAATTCCGATGTAAACCCTCCTATCTTCAAATTCAATGAAAATGAAATCAATATTTCATCGTCTATGAATCTCTTTCCATTATTCTTCCTGATTTTTGTTATTTTTCTTGTCTCTCTCTTTTCAGTTCTAATAATGCAGAGTTAAATAACATGACATGCTTGCGTACTGCATGCCCAGATCCTAACACGCCGTCAAACTGTGAAATAATGAATCAAGAACCAGAATATGATAAAGATGAGGCTTTTAGGGAAATAAATCAAAAACTGGAACAATTTGAGAATAAGCCTAAGCCAAACTTAAATGAAGCCGAGCCAGTTAATTTGGGTAGTCCGGAAGAGGTCCAGGAAACCATGATAAGCATTCACGCTGATGAAAGAACTAGAGATGCATTGATCCAACTTTTGTTCGAATTCAAAGACGTGTTTGCTTGGTCCTATGATGATATGCCAGGACTGAGTGTTGATTTAGTAGTGCACAAATTGCAACCTTATCCCGGTTAACCACCTGTCCAACAAAAGCGGAGAAAGTTTAAAACAGACATCAGTGACAAGATCAAAGAAGAAGTCACCAAACAGTTGAAAGCCGGTGTGATCCGAGTGGTCCGATACACCACATGGTTGGATAATGTGGTCCCAGTGCCGAAGAAAGATGGGAAAACCCGAGTGTGTGTTGATTATCGGGATTTGAATAAAGCAAGCCTCAAGGACAACTTTCCATTACCAAACATCCACATCTTTGTTGACAATTGTGCCAAACATGAGATACAGTCTTTCGTGGATTGTTATGTTGGGTATCACCAGGTTCTGATAGATGAAGAAGACGCAGAAAAGACAGCTTTCACCACACCCTAGGCACTTACTGTTATAGGGTCATGCCGTTTGGTTTAAAGAACGCCGGGGCAACTTACATTAGAGCTATGACCGTCATCTTTCATGACATGATGCACCAGGAAATTGAGGTATATGTGGATGATGTGATCATTAAATCCAGAACGCAGGACGACCATGTGCGGGATCTGAGAAAGTTCTTTGAGCATCTGCGCAAGTATGACTTGAAGTTGAATCCAGCTAAATGTGCATTCGGAGTTCCGTCTGGGAAGCTTTTGGGGTTTATAGTCAGTCGGAGGGGTATCGAACTAGATCCAACAAAGATAAAGTCTATTCGGGATTTTCCCCCTCCGAGAACCAAGAAAGAGGTTATGAGTCTGTTGGGAAGGTTGAATTACATCAGCAGATTCATTGCACAGTTGACTACCACCTGCGAGCCCATATTTAAGCTATTGAAGAAAGATGCGGCAATTAGATGGACAGATGAGTGTCAAGAAGCTTTCGACAAAATCAAAGAATATCTGTCGAATCCGCCAGTGTTGGTCCCACCCGAGCCTGGAAGGCCTTTGTTCTTGTACTTGACAGTGTTGGAGAAATCTTTTGGATGTGTTCTCGGGCAACATGATGCGACCGGGAAGAAAGAACAAGCCATATACTATTTGAGCAAGAAGTTCACTAGGTATGAAGCCAAGTACACTTTGTTGGAAAGAACTTGCTGCGCCCTAACTTGGGTCGCTCAGAAGCTTAGGCATTACTTGTTGGCTTATACCACCTATCTCATAACCAGATTGGACCCCTTGAAGTACATATTCCAAAAACCGATGCCCACAGGGAGACTAGCAAAATGGCAAATCCTGCTTACTGAGTTTGACATTGTCTATGTCACCCATACGGCGATGAAAGCTCAGTCTTTAGCGGATCACCTAGCTGAGAATTCTGTTGATGATGAATATCAACCCTTGAGTACTTACTTTCCGGATGAGGAAGTAAATTCAGTTGAGGTAATTCCGGAAGACACCAATGCTTGGAAAATGTTCTTTGATGGAGCTGTAAATGCAAAAGGTGTCGGGATTGGGGCAATTTTGATTTCGCCCACTGGTCAGCACTATCCAGCTACAGCCCGGCTTCGCTTCTTCTATACAAACAACACTACCGAGTATGAAGCTTGCATTATGGGTATGAACATGGAAGTTGATCTGGATGTGGAAGAATTGTTAATCATGGGAGATTCGGACTTGATTATTCGACAAGCTCAAGGTGAATGGGAAACCCGAGATATCAAGCTTATCCCGTACAGGCAACATGTAGAAGATCTTAGCAAACGGTTCAAGTCTATCGAGTTCAAGTATATTCCTCGATTCCACAATGAGTTAGCTGATGCATTAGCTACTTTTGCCTTAATGTTGTCGTATCCGAGCAATGTCCACATTGATCCACTGGAAATCCAAATTCGAGAAAGACATGGTTATTGCAATACAGTTGAAATAGAACCAGATAGTCAGCCATGGTATCATGATATCAAAAGGTTCTTGAAAACAAAGTAATATCCCGAGCAAGCCAATGGAGACCAAAAGAGAACCATTAGAAGGCTCGCCAGCAGTTTTTTCTTGAGCGGAGAGGTCTTGTATAAAAGAACTCCAGACTTGAACCTTTTAAGATGCGTGGATGCCAAGAGGCTGGAAAAATCATGAATGAAGTGCATGTGGGAGTATGTGGACCCCATATGAACGGATATGTCCTTGCAAAGAAAATCCTACGGGCGTGTTATTATTGGTGACCATGGAAAAGGACTGCTTCAGTTTTGTCCGCAAGTGCCATCCGTGTCAAATACACGGTGACCTGATTCATGCACCACCTTCAGAATTGCATCCTATGTCAGCATCTTGGCCGTTCGTTGCTTGGGGTATGGATGTCATTGGGCCAATTGAGCCGAAAGCTTCAAATGGACACAGATTCATCTTAGTTGCCATCGATTATTTCACAAAGTGGGTTGAAGCAGTCACTTTCAAAGCTGTCACCAAGAAAGCGGCGGTGGACTTCGTGCATTCCAACATTATCTGTCGTTTTGGTATTCCTAAGACTATCATTACGGACAATGCTGCAAACTTGAATAGTCATTTGATGGGGGAGGTATGCGAACAATTTAAGATCACGCATCGGAATTCTACCCCTTATCGGCCCAAAGCTAATGGTGTTGTTGAAGCGGCAAACAAAAATATCAAGAAGATCCTCAAGAAAATGATTCAAAGTTCTAGACAATGGCATGAAAAGCTGCCTTTTGCATTATTGGGATACCGCACAACTGTGCGCACATTAGTTAGGGAAACACCCTATCTATTGGTTTATGGCATTGAAGCCGTAATACCTGCATAAGTTGAAATTCCATCTCTTTAAATCATCGTTGAAGCTGAGATTGAGGACAATGAATGGGTCAAGACCCGTCTAGAATAGTTATTCATGATTGATGAAAGGCGGATGGCCGCAGTCTGCCACGGGCAGTTGTATCAATAAAGAATGGCCCGTGCCTACAACAAGAAAGTGCGGCCTAGAAACTTTGAAGTGGGGAAGCTTGTTCTAAGGCGTATTCTCCCGCATCATGAGGATGCAAAAGGAAAGGTTCGCTCCAAATTGGAAAGGTCTGCACATTATAAGAAAATTGTTGCCAAAAGGGGCATTGTACTTGGGAGACATTGAAGGAAATGACCCCGAAACAGCTGTCAATGCGGACGCGGTCAAAAGGTATTATGTTTAACCCTTTTGCGGTACTAATATTCTCTGATTGGGATGACGAAGGCTTTCATTCTCGCTACCCAAACACTGTCAACCCTCTGCAAACCCTTTGAGCCAGTTACTTTTCTTTGATTACCCTCTTTGGAACCCGAAAATATTCCTATAAAAAAAACAAAAGAAAATCAAAACAAAGTTCTTTGAACTACGTTCGACTTGATTCCGAAAGGATACGTAGGCAGCCTCTCTCTGAGGTTCAGTCACACCAAGACAAAAATCCACATTTCCCCAAAGTTGAAACTAGGGCAGAAGTTACAATGATGCGGCAATAGTTTTTGCCTGAAAGGTTCCAAAGTTGTAATTCAATCCAAATTCTTTTTGGCCCCAAATCCTGTTCAAGACCTTCCGATCAATCGTTAAAGATGTTCAAAATTGGAGGATATGGTTACTTGGATCTGATACAATCAAATGAGAGAGTCTTATTGGTGAAAACCCATACGGGCACCATAGGGCGATGGTAAGCAGGGAAATTGAAAATGAGAGATTCTTGTTAGTGAAAACTCGCAAAGAGCACTATAAGGCGACGGTGAGAAGAGAAATGAGAGAGGTCAGCTGGTGAAAACCCGTAAAGGGCGCCACTGATCGAAAAGGGGGATCCTCACAACCATCGGTATCGACAAAGTTCGGGCAAGGTTTCTCAGCTTTGAGGTAGGAGTTATGATGGGTTTATGAGAGTTGGACGGTTTACACATATCGGGTATCCAGTTAAAGAGGCATGTCATGTTCATTGAAGTCTGCATGTACTCCAGATAAGTCCTTCTTTCCTTTCCCCGAAAGGGACACCTTTCGTTTAAATTCATTATCCTATCCATTATTTATTTTTCTTTGAATCCCTTTCGGTCTAATTCTGTTCCGAATTTAAAACAAAGAAAAGATGGTAAGATTGGTTTACAGGGCTTTGTTTGACAAAAGCCAATATTCAAGAAAGCACCCAGCCTTAGCAGGTGCATCAAGTCAACCTCGGCTGGCCATGATGGCCGATGCTTCAGAGTCAAAAACTCTTGAAAAGAAAGGAAATCAAAGTCAAATGCCCATAAAGGCACAATAAGGTGGAAAAAGGCCAAGTCCCATACGGGTTAACCATCACGTGAAAGTTTGGGAAAAGTCAAGATCCCCGGGTTTAGGAATGAAACCAATCCCCAGAAAGCAAGCAAGCAATGGAGATCTTTATTGAATAAGCCCGGCCAAGATCAAGTGATTGAAATGCTCAAGTCCACAAAACCAACCATTGTTTCAAACTGACAAATTGTTCTTTGTTTCAAAAATAGGAAAACAGGTGTAATTCGAAGCAACCTTGCAAGAAGCAGGTGCAACAAAAGGAAACCACACAGAGACTAAAATAGCTCTGCAGCAATAATCACTCCAAAAGGGAAGTCTCCTCCAAATTCTTTCTTGTATTTTACTCATTCTCTAAACAACAAAAAAATGAAATGAAAAATGAAAAAAAATGATGAAATGAAAAGAATTAAAGAAAAGAAAGAAAACAAGAAAAATTCAAAATCATGGTAGTATAGGGCCTCCAATCCCTAACTGCGTCTTTTTCAACGTAGGGTCCCACTCCCTAGTTGATGCCGGCATAACCCGATGACTTTTCCAACATAGGGTCTCACTCCCTAGTTGATGCCGGCATAACCTGATGACTTTTCCAACATAGGGTCCCACTCCCTAGTTGATGCCGGCACCCTAGTTGATGCCGGCATAACCCGATGAATTTTCCAACATAGGGTCCCATTCCCTAGTTGATGCCGGCATAACCCGATGACTTTTCCAACATAGGGTCTCACTCCCTAGTTGATGTCGGCATAAACCGATGACTTTTCCAACATATGGTCCCACTCCCTAGTTGATGCCGGCATAACCCGATGACTTTTCCAACATAGGGTCCCACTCCCTAGTTGATGTCGGCATAACCCGATGACTTTNAGTTATATTGGTTCGGCAATAGTTTTTTCCTGAAAAGTTCCAAAGTTGCAATTCAATCCAAATTCTTTTCACCCCAAGTCCTGTTCAAGCCCTTCCGATCAATCGGTAAAAATGTTCAAAATTGGAGGATATGGTTACTTGGATCTGATACAATCAAATGAGAGAAATAAAATGAGAGAGTCTTATTGGTGAAAACCTACACGGGCACCATAGAGCGATGGTAAGCAGATAAATTGAAAATGAGAGAGTCTTCTTAGTGAAAACTCGCAAAGAGCACTCTAAGGCAATGGTGAGAAGAGAAATGAGAGAGGTCAGTTGGCGAAAACCCGCAAAGGGCGCCACTGATCGAAAAAGGATCCCTTACACCCATCAGTACTGATAGAGTCCTCGCAAGTTTTCTCGATTTTGAGATATGGGTTATGATGGGTTTATGAGAGTTGGATGGTTTGCACAGATCAGGTATCCAGTCCAAGAAGCATGTCATGTCTATTGAAGTCTGCATGCACTCCGGATAAGTCCTTATTTCCTTTCCCCGAAAGGGACACTTCTCGTTTAAATTCATTATCTTGTCCTTTGTTTACTTTTCTTTGAATCCCTTTCGGTCTAATTCTCCTCCAAAACTAATACAAAGAAAAGATGGCAAGATTGGTCTTACAGGGTTTTGTTTGACAAAAGCTAATATTCAAGAAACCACCCAGCCTCAGCAGGTGCATCAAGTCGACCTCGACTGGCCACGATGGCCGATGCTCTAGAGTCAAAAAATCTTGAAAAGAAATGAAATCAAAGTCAAGTGCCCATAAAGGCAAAATAAGATGGAAAAAGGACAAGCCCCACACGGGTTAATCATCATGTGGAATTTGGGAAAAGTCAAGATCCTTAGGTTTAGAAATGAAACCAATTTCCAGAGAGCCAGCGAGCAATGGATATTTTTATTGAAAGAGCTGGGCAAAGATCAAGTGACTGAAACGCTCAAGGCCACAAAACCAACCACCGTTTCAAACTAACAAATTGTTCTTTGAATGAAAAAACAGGAAACAGGTGCAATCCAAAGCAACCTTGCAAAAAGCAGGTGCAATCCAAAGCAACCTTGCAAAAAGCAGGTGCAACCAAAAAGAAACTGCGCAAGGGCTAGAAACAGCTTTGCAGCAACAACCCAAAAAGGGAAGTCTCCTCCAAAATTCTTTCCCGCATTTACTCATTCTCTGAAATTAAAAAAAATGATGATGTTGAAATGAAATGAAAAGAAAAAGAAGAAGAAAATTCAAAATCAAGGTAGTATAGGGTCTCCAATCCCTAGCTGCGTCTTTTCAAACTTAGGATCCCACTCCATAGTTGATGCCGGCATAACACGATGACTTTTCCAACATAGGGTACCACTCCCTAGTTGATGCCAGCATAACCAGATGACTTTTCCAACATAGGGTCCCACTCCCTAGTTGATGCCAGCATAACCCGATGACTTTTCCAACATAGGGTCCCACTCCCTAGTTGATGCCGGCATAACCCGATGACTTTGCCAACATAGCGTCCCACTCCCTAGTTGATGCCGGCATAACCCGATGACTTTTCCAATATAGGGTCCCATTCCCTAGTTGATGCTGGCATAACCCGATGACTTTTCCAACATAGGGTCTCACTCCCTAGTTGACGCCGGCATAACCCGATGACTTTTCCAACATAGGGTCTCCACTCCCTAGTTGATGCCAGCATAACCTGATGCCGGCATAACCCGATAATTTTCCAACATGGTCTCCACTCCCTAGTTGATGCCAGCATAACCTGATGCCAACACAGGGTCATCATTCCCTAGTTGATGATTTTCTAACAATAGGTGTCCGATCCCTAGTTGATTTCATTTTAGATATAGGGTCTCCACTCTTTAATCTCTTTTTCTCAAGGATACACAATCCTAATTTTATTGCTTTCAATAATGAAGTAGTATAGAGTTTTGGTTACAAATAACTCACGAAATTTCCTAGTGAAAACTAGGGCAAAAAAATTTCGTTCGTTTGTTTGTTTTGGTGTTTGAGCAGGTTATACCTCGAGACACAGGGTTCGAGAAGACCAAAAGAAGAAATCTCAATCCAGAATAAAAGAAAAAAGAAGAAATGAACTCACCGTGTAGAAGCGGAGAAAAGATGTGGATTGCTCAAGACATGATTAAAGTTACAAGCTTGGCATGATCCGCCTTGATCCGAAAAGCTGAAGAAGAATGAACCAGCATTTGCAGCTAACAAAGCATCAAGATTCAGGTCAGAGTCCGCATGAAAAACCAGCCAAGACTCAAGATCAAGCTTTAGAAGGTTAATAGATAAGAATCTTGTAACTCGTAGCTGATAGGCTTAGTTAGTTTAGTTTTTTATTTTCATTTTGGTATAATAAGGAGCTCAGCAAGCAGAAACAATAGCAACAGCAGTGAAATCACATCTTTTCGGTAGTCCTAGTTACCAAAACTTCCAGAACTACACCGACCTGATTCCTTTACAGCCAAGGATATGTAGGCAACCTCCGAAGCAAGGTTCGGTCAAAGTTTTCAAAAAGGCTTCTCATGGAGTATCCAAACGGGCAAAAATCGCTCGTAATTGCTCATTTTTGTCTTTGCCCGAAAACTCTTCATGTTTTCGAGCAAAGAGGGGCAGCTGTGAGCACGTAATTTTGCCCGACTAGAAATACTCCTACAAAAAGTTAAAAAATAGGTTTTTCTAAATTATTTTTGGTTTTATAGGATTTTGTAGGATTTTCTTGATTAATTGTTTGCATTTTTGTGCACATTTAATATCTTTCAAATCATAAAAAATACCCCAAAATGTCAAAAAATTCATGCATTGCATTTTAGGTTTTGTGTTTGTATTTTAGGACTAAATTGTTAATTAATTGCTTTATTAAACAAAAAATCACAGAATTTTTTGGTCATATTACATTTTAGCCTTAGCTTTAAATTAGTAATTTCATTTCATTAGTTTTAAAATTGATTAATTGTTCAAATACTAGAAATAGTTAATTAGGTTTATTTTATAATTTAGATTTGATTTAGAACCTAATCTAGGTTTTAAAATTAATTAATTTAGGATTTTAAAATAAAAGGAAGGAAGAAAATACAAAAGGAATCAAAGAGATATGAAAATTGGGCCAAGGCTTTAATTGGCCCAAAGAAATTCCCTAATCCGCCCAGTCCAGCCCAATTCCCTTTAAAAACCCCGGTCCGCCCCCTAATAACTAAAACGACACAGTTTAGACCACCCTTATCCCAGCCGTTGGATCCTTTTGATCCAACGGCTCGCAACTGACTTCACCCCAACTATATAACTGTCCGAAACTCCCCCTCCCCCTAACCCTAAAACACTCCCCATTCTGTCTCATCCCTCCCCCCCCCCCCATTCAGAGACCCAAAACCTAGTCGCCTTTGAACCCCTCACTGACTCCGCCGTCTTCCGCCGCCCGTAAATCGCCTCATGGTGGCGGACCACCACCAAACCACCCCAAAACTTAACCAGATAATCCCCAACCTCCCCTCTTCACTAATCCACCTTTAGTTCCCCCAAATTCCTCACCAAATTGCTCAAATTCCAGATCTAAAAAGAACAGAAACCCTAGCTCACCCTCTTTTCCAATTTTTCTATTTTCCTTCGAGTTTTCAAGACTCGATTTGGATTGAAACCTACGCTAGTTGATCGTTCTCAACGAGAACGATTGATTAACGTTATTTTTGATCTATTTCAGAGCTTTTCGGATTTGTCGGAGTCCTTTTAAGCCAGCTAGGTATATTTTCTGTTCTTTCTCCCTCTTTTCTTTCTCTTGTTCTTTCTTTCTCCTTTTCTCTGCTTGTGCATGTGTTTGGCCGCTATGTTTAATTGAAACCGTGTCTAATCATTCTCTGGCCACCATGATTGAAGCATTAGACAGGAAAGGCTGGGGACAAGGATTTCCCTCCTCGTGCTGATCTGCTACCACAATTTCAAAGGCTTGATAAACAATATGCTCACTTCCTTCCCTTGCCTCCAAACATGGGATAGATGGGTCACGATAAATGGACTGCTCGTCTTCTCCGTGGACCACGATTTCCTGGTCTTCATACTCGAATTTTACCATTTGGTGGAGGGTAGAGGGCACAGCTCCTGCAGCATGGATCCAGGGCCTCCCCAGAAGGAAGTTATAAGATGTATCCATGTCCAACACCTGGAAGGTCACCTCGAACTCTACCGGATCTATGGTCAATATCAAGTCAATTTCACCGATGGTATCCCTCTTAATACCGTCAAACGCTCTCACACAAACATTATTCGGACGAATCTTTCCTGTCCCGTTTTCCATCCTTTGCAATGTGGAGAGTGGGCAGATGTCAACTCCCGATCCTCCATCCACCATGACTCGCTTGACATAATAACCTTCACACTTGACGGTCAGATGTAAGGCTTTGTTGTGAGCTGCGCCTTCCGGAGGCAAGTCATTTTTACTAAAAGAGAGTTGATTGATGGCGAAGAACCTTTCTGCCATCCTTTCGAGCTGTTCGACTGAAGTTTCAACTGGCACATACGCTTCAACCAGAGTTTTCATTAAGATCTTCTGATGTTCGGAGGATTCCGTCACCAATGATAGCAGGGACACCTGTTCAGGATATTTCGTCAATTGATCCACTGTTTCATAATCAGGCATCTTCATTTTCTGGAAGAAGGCTTCTGCTTCCTCAGCACTCACTGGCTTCTTGGACGGAAAGCGCTTTCGAGCGGCATTGTTTACCTCCTGTACATTTGAATATTTCTCAACAGAGGTTTTCCCTGGAAGTTCCCCCGAAATTTCTTTGCCCTTATATGTAACCACTGTTTGCTGATAGTTCCATGGCACTACAGAGGGGTCTGTCATTGGCTTCTGTGGTACGCGTCCAATAACCACTGGCTCATTCAGCCGAGATGGCTTAATTGTCCCCCGTACCACATAAGCTCCTTTTGGCACATATATTTGCGTTTCCCTTTTTACTTCAAACTTCCTTGGAGCACTGACAACTAATGGTTTTTCTTGGCGTCCTCATGGAACATAGAGAATTCCATTCTTAGGAGGTTCCGTCTCTGCTTTCGTCTCAGGTTTCTTCTCAGGCTCAGTTTTGACACTTTTATTCTTCTTCTCCCCTTTCTCTTGCTTCGGGGGTACCTTGGGTTTCTTTTCTGCGTCGGCAATAGCAATTATAGCTTTTAATGCTGGATCAAATTCTCTGTCTTCACAGATCATCCCGATTACCGGCCCGTTGTTGTGAGCGGGCAATGGATTATTGGTCACATTCGGGACTTCTTCATCCCTCAACACTATTTCCCTTTGTTCAATCAAATCTTCCACAGCTTTCTTCAATGTCCAGCAGTTATCAGTACTATGCCCTTCAGCTCCTGAATGATAGCACAGCGGACACCTTGTTGAATATGCTGGAGATTCCGGGTTCTGCCTGTTTTGGGGATAGCTGCCAGAGATTCATCTGAACGAGCTTCGGAACACGACTGGAGTAGGTTCACCAATCGGCATAAAAATTTGGACGTCTGGGGTGTTCCCGAGGGCGGAAATTATTTGCGTGGTCGGGGATATATATTGGTTCTGGTAAGGAGGTTGGTTTCTTGGAATGGAGGTGGATTTCGGTTAGCTTGTGGTTGCGGCCGCCGAAAGGTTGAGCATTCATGACCGCATAAGGTGGGGGAGGGTAAGCCATATCAGTGTGGGGATAGTAGTGTTGAGGGGATTCTTTCAGAGAACACCGGTCTAGGAGCCCGGTATCTTCTTCCTCCCGATCTGCCAATCCACTGTTTCTCCTTTCTTTTTGCCTTTGGTCATTCCTCCAGACCCGCCTTGGATGGCTTGGGAGGTTGCTCTTATGGCTGACTGGCCCAAGATTCTACTCGTTTTTAGCCCATTCTCTACCATCTCTCCGATTTTTATTGCCTCTGCGAAAGGCTTGCCCATGACCGACATCATACTGAAAGTAGTCTGCTTCCTAGGCTTGAAGGAAAACAGTGACCATCTCTACCTCATCCATCGGAGGCTTCACTCTTGACGCCTGTTCACGCCACTTAATTGCATATTCGCGGAAACTTTCTGAGGGCTTTTTCTTGAGATTCGCTAAGGAGTTCCTGTCTGGCGCGATGTCTATGTTGTACTGAAATTGTCAAACAAAGTCTCGGGCCAGATCATCCCAAATATGCCAACGCGAGATATCTTGGTCCATATACCACCTGAAGCGATGCCATTAAGCTTTCCCCGAAATATGCCACAACAATTCTCTTTGCACCGGCTCCCTAACTGATTGCAATACTTCTACAGTTGTGAGCAATGTGGGTCACCGTGTCCGTCATACTTCTCAAATTTTGGTGTTTTGAACCCTGACGGCAAATGTACATGTGAGAACATACATAGGTCTGTATAGGAGGACACTCTTTTGCCCGCTCAACCTGCCATATTTTTTAACTCTATTCAAGGCTTCTCATTCTCTTTGCCATCTCATCCTGCTCTGGGGCTTTGGGAGTTTGATCTTGTCCTGGCGTAAGCTCAAATGGTGGTGGCTGAGAATAATTATATGTGGGATATTGAGGAGGGTCCACTGGAAAGACAGAGTTTTGGAAGGTGAAAGTTGAGGGATCAAAGGCAGGCCTTGGCAGTGAAGGTTGTGTTGTAGCAGAGCATGGTGGAGCAGTGAAGATGTTAGGAGCTGCTCCTGCTGGGAACACCTGGGGGCGGACCTCAGAAGGTGTTCCGACGAAATGAGCGGTCATGGTAGGTTGTCCCAAAGGAGTATGAGGGTGGCTGATAGGGGTATTGGAGGTACCCCCAGATCTAGGGAATAGTTCAGGAAATCCAGGGATGGCGCTTGGAGGCTCCCTTCCATTGGTCCCGTCGTCCCACATCTCCATGAGTTGGAGACGTAGTATTCGGTTCTCTTCAGCTGTGACAGACTCAGATGCCGGGATCCCCGAGATGGGGCTGTCCTCAGAGATGGGAACTGCGGGCAAAGTCATTTCTGTAGACATTTCCACACTTCCTTTTGATCTGGTAAAGTATTGATGCGATGCCAGCTTACCACAACCAACCACCGTTTCTAAAAGCTAAGCTGGGATTGACAGCAACACACGGTTAGTTTGAGACAAGTAACAGATAGGTAATCGCTCATTGGGGTGTGATGCACCTATACAGTTAAACGGATGTCTACATGTTTGCACTGGTTGTATGCGTCATCCCGGCTTTTCTTTTCTATTTTCTCTTCTTTTGATTTCCACTCTTTGGTTTTCTTGCTTTTCTTTCTCTTTTTGTTTTTCTCTCATTTTTCCTTTCCCTCTACTTTTCATTTTCTGCTTTTCCTTTTGCCATGGTCTTTCTCTCGATTCCTTATTTTCTCTTTTTGCATTTCTTTTCCTCTCTTGTTTTTCTTTTATTTCCTTCCCTCGTATTTTCTTTTTTTTTTTAGGGTTACGGTCGAATCCTATGGAGATTGCCTACGTATCATGACCCCGCATGAATCAGACCAAGCGTAGTTCTTGCAAATAAGGTAAATAACTAACTCTTTTTTTTTGAATTTTTGAAAGAAATGCTTTAGAAGGAAAAAAAAAAGGGAAATATTTTGATTTTGATTTTTCTTTTTATTTTGAAAGAAAGACTTCTAAAACAAAAAATTCATTTTCTTTTTATTGGAACTTTGGGAATTTTAGAAGTAGAAAGAAATATTTTTGTTTGAATTTTCATTTATTTTCTCTTTTTCTAACACGAAAGAAAAATATTTTTTTTTTTAATTTTGAAAGTTGCCTCTTAATTTTTGGAATAGGGAAAATGTTTTGGATTTTTGAGCAAAAATATTTTTCGGACTCAATTTTTCAAAATTTGTATTTTTTTTATATATATTTTATATTTATGAAAGAAAGACATCTAAGGAGTATTGTATTATTTGACAAATAGTACCAAAATAAGTAATGATTTATTTTGACCTAAAAGGAAGAAGTGTCTATTTTAAGTGATTTAATGACTCGTTTTGTCCTGAAAGAAAGAGTGGCTATTTTTCAAAATTTTTATTTAAGAAAACAAAGACTCGGTTTTGCGGATACGACTTTTCAGCACTTCCGGGAGGGAGATTTTAAGGCTGTGCCTGTTAACCGGTTAAAAATGACTCAGGGTGGCTGTTCTTGCAAAAACAACCTTCCGGCGTCCTTTTGGGGACATTCGGCTTATTTTAAAACAAGAATGGCATCACCCGATTTATTTGACAAAAAATTAAAATTTTGGTATTTTTGGCTATTTTTGCAAAAGGGTGGTTGGACCCGATGAGGGTTGCCTACGTATCTCACATCCGGTGAGAATCAAACCAGCGTAGTTCGATCAAATGTGCCAAAATCAAAACTATTTTGAACAACAATTTTCCACCTATTTTTCAGATATTTTCTTTTCTTTCTTTTCACTTTTCAGAAATCCGGCGGCATTTCGGTACTATTTTGACATTGGGTTTTTGCAACAAAAGGTTATCCTTATTGAGTCTTACACTGCTATTTTCTTTCATTATGTACAAGCCGGTCAACATGCAAAGCCAAGTAAATAAATGCGCAAGTAGCACGTAAGATGCATCGGGATGGTCTTTTCATTTCAGGTCACCTGTCCTAGACGGACCCAACCCCTGTGTTGAGTCCCCTAAGTCAAATGCACATGATGCAAACAAACGTTCCTACTAGGGATCCAGCATGAGGGCAAGTTATTCTAGGTTCAAAACCTGGGTATCTGTTCTACACTGTGTACCCGAGCGGACAACTCGAGTCGAGGAGGGGGCTACGTACCGAGGACCCGCAAGATCGTCCGGCTTAGTAACTTGTCCGAGCCTCTTTCTTATTTCAGGGTATGACACTAACAGAATAGGGAGTCTCAACCAGTAAGCACATCCCCGGAGGTGAGAAGAGAAGGGTTTCGGCACAGTTTATATACCGTTCAGATAATATCAAAGCAGTAAAGCATTTAGCACATTTAGCAGGAAACATGTAGAAAAATCAGATAAAGCCAAATATAATAATTATACTAAGCTCGAATTCTTGAACCCTGAACCGAATCGTGTCCCCAGCAGAGTCGCCAGAGCTGTCACACCTCCTTTTTTACACACATACCCCGAAGGATAAATGTATAAGGGAATTTTTCCATTTAAAGTGACATTATTCGAAATGCGATTATTTATTTATTTTTAGAGTCGCCACTTGGGATAGGATTGGCTTTTGGTGTCCCAAGTTACCGGTTTAACTTGAATCCCAAATCGAGGAAAATTCCGACTTCCAAGTTGGAGTCTGCGAACCAGAAATTCTGAATAAGGAATTCTGTTGACCCGAGGAAAGGTGTTAGGCACCCCCGGATCCCGTGGTTCTAGCACGGTCGCTTAAATTATTATAATCGGCTATAATTCTGATTTTAATACATGTTTTAACTTATGTGCTTTTTAACTTTAAACCGCTTTTATTATTGTTTTTTAAGAGAATTGCAACGTCGTGAAAACGCATCTCGAACCACGTCACATAAATGCACCCGCGGTTTTTGAAACATTTCGACTTCGTTGGAATTTGGAGTTGGGTCACATAAATGTGCACCCGTATTTAGGAAGGTAGAATTGTTAAAAGCGCGCCTAAAGCGACTAACGTCTTTTCAACTTTGTGGGAGGCCGTGGAATTCGCTAAACGGCACGCCCAAATTCTAAGTATTTTTAATTAAGCAATTAATGAGGGCCCCGCAATTTGTGTGTTTTTGTTGAGCGAGGATCATCTCAATTGATTATTGTTTTTTTTTAAAAGGCCAATCCTAAAGAGACTATGATTTTTCTATTTATTCTGGTCTCTAAAATAAAGAAAATGCCCTAATTAATTATTGTCGTTTAAGTACCATTATGCCTAGGTCCAGGATTACCATTCAACCATTATTTTAGGCCTTAATTAAATTCAAATGGGCTTCACACAGATGCCTGCAGGCCCCAAAGCTGTTGAATACGTTTAATAATGGGCCAATATCCTTCATTTGAGTCGACGCCCAGTGCAATGCTCGATTATTAAATAAAAAAGCCCGATATTGATTTCCATCTCAAACCACTACATAAGGAATTACAAAATCTTATTTGAGCCTAATCATTTCACTACCATCCAAGGAGAAACAGATTGATATAATATCTGACCAGGTTTAATTCTAAGTTCTAAAGCTCAAACCAGTCTACTGGTGAATTACTAAGCATCCCTAAAGATGACAATTAAACTTGAAACGTGGATCGGGTTCCGCAATTGAGGCAGTTCGATTATAGGACTTCACTTAACACTACACATAAACCAGAATCGATTGAAACTGTTCTTATAACCACTGAAAATAAATCGAATGTTTAAGCATTCACATTAAAAGCTAACACGGCTCACTAATACTTGGGAGCTAACATTATTTACTAACATGATTCAATACTGTTCAAACTGATGTTATCTACTCAAGCTATTCAACAAAATGAAAACATTCTAAGCTGATTAATTATACTGCTAGATGATCAATTAAGGCATAACAGTCCCAAACAACCAAAATTTAAGGAACTATCAATTGAAATGAAGCTACACTAATCAAATACACATCCACTAACATTTATTTTGACTATAAATTTAGAACATGCTACGGAGACATAGATCTGGAAGCATCAGCATGAACACTTGTATTTCAGTCAACTTTATATTACATTGAAGCCAGTTCGAGTGTGCACCTGGAGGTCAAAACAATGAGAAGGAAAAGGATTCGACAGCAGTGAATGCAAGCAGCAAAAGTAGAGGATCGATTTGGAATCAAACAGCACCACAACAGCTAGAATGAGTGATAGCAGCAACAAATAACCAAGCAAACTTGATTGAAACCACGAAAAATCAAAGCTGAACCCAGGAAAACCTTCAGAAGACTTCAGCAACTAAACCCACCCAAAACTAGCTTGGAAGAGACCCAAAAATGACTCACACTCGAATCTAGAACTCTCTGAACTCAGATTTTTAACTACTCTAGCTATTTATCTAAAATCTCCATGGAACAGTCCATGTTTTGGAGTTTTTTTTTTGTTTTCTACCCTTTTTTGGTTTTTGAAGGTTTGAAATTTGAATTTCAAAATTCAGATTAGAAACTTGAGGGAAATTTCATATGTAATGCCTGGGGAATTTTCAGAGATTCCAAACTTGTGAAACAAGACAATGGGTGTGCTCTTTATAGGCAAAGCCTAGGGCTACCTTCAGATTTTCATTTACACCTAAGTCCCTGTTTTGTTTTCAAATTTTAGCTAGTTAGTCCTTGAAATTTTTGACTTATCGCCCAAGTTATGTTGCTAAGTTCCTGAAACTACACTTGAGACCCTACTTTAGAAGCTTCTAGAGTATTCTAGTTTCAACTACCATGTGCTATCCAATTCTAAATGTCTAAGCTGCCCTTACATTCAACCTAAAATTACTAACACTAGTTGAACTATAAGCTATAACCAATCAACAAAACTAAAACTAACAGAAATTCTAACAATCGAAGTAAATTGTCAAGACTGGAAAACAATTCAAAATTAACTTTAAGAACAATTAGCAATCATTAAAAGAAAAATCTAATTAAATTAACTAGCTAATACAATTAAAACCTATACTAATAAGCACTGAATCAAAGCAACAATTCAACTAGAATCCAAAACAAGACAAAATTAAATCAAAAGAAATCATGAAAACAGATTTAAACATGAACAAAATTAAACCAACGAATCAAAGATAAAGCATAAATCGAACAAAATTTCCAACTAATCAGAAAACCAATAAGGACATTTACATGTTTTAATCAGAAGATGAAAAATTAAGAAGGAACAGAAAGAAAAAATAAACAAAACAAAAAGAGAAAGAACTCACTGATTTTGAGCATTCCGACTGACTAATTCCTCGAAAACGATTTTCAACTAATGTTATGTGTTTATTTTTGCTAAAATAAACATATGACATTAAGTGAAAAAACCCTCAACATTTGAAAACCCAAACAGATCGACGTTCTTCAAACCTTAGATTTAAGATTCGGACAATTTGAAGGGCTTTTGAGAGCAATTGATCATAGATTAGTGGAAAGGATGTGGTAAGGGTTCAAGGGTGTGATTTTGGGGTTGATTGGGGCTGCGCCGCCATCGGAGGAAACAAGGGCGGCGCTAGGGTTTGGATTTTTGATTTGAAATTCGAGCACTTAGGGTCCGATTTGATGAAAGGTGAACGGGGATTTGGAAAGAGGGGGGTGAGGAGATGCTCAGGTGCGAATTTAGGAGCGATTGGCCGTCGGCCACCGCCGTAGGCGATTTCTGGGGGGTGGCATGCGGCGGTGGACGGCGGAATTAGGGTTAGTCCTAGGGGGTTTGAGAGACGGTGAGAAGGGGGGTAGGGGTGCGTTTGGACATTATTATATGAAAGTAACCAAGCTTCCCAGCCGTTCGATCATCAAACCTCGACGGCTAGGATTAAAACGATCCATACGACGTCGTTTTGTTACCATAGAGCTGGACCGGGTAATTTGGGTTGGGTTTGGATGGGTTTCAGACGTGTAAAAGTTTGGGCTTGGGCAAAATTAAACAAAATTGGCCCAAAAGGCTGGCCCTTCTTCCTTTTCTCTTTATTTTCTTTTCAATTACTCTTTTTCTTTTATTTAAACTCCAATCAATTTAATTTCATTTCTTTTGATTTTTGTTTTTTGTGTTAATAGCAAAAATTAAAGCTAATCAATCATAGATTAAACTAACCTTGAACTAATTAATTTTCCTAAAACTAACTAAATCCCAATTTAAAAGAAAAACTAAACAAAAAATGCAAACTGACTATTTTTGTTATTTTTCTCTTATTTTGGAATTAATTAACTAGTAAACCTAAAAATATAGAATTGGGTTCTAAATGCAAATGTGCTATTTTTTGTATTTTTTATGAATTATGTCAACTAAAAATGCACACAAGAATGCAAACCAGACGTAAAAATCATGCAATTAATTCCTAAAAATTCAAATAAAATGAATTTATAGGAGTAAATTAAGCGTGGCAAAAATCACGTGCTCACCCCAAGAACCCAGTTCATCATAAGAGGACTAAGCACATAGATGTTAGGCATCACTTCTTAAGGGACAACTATGAGAAAGGATTGATTACCATAGAATTTTGTGCTACTGATAAACAAATTGCTGACATCTTTACTAAAGCACTGAGTACAGAAAGCTTTGAAAGGAACAGGTTAGAATTAGGGATGATTAAGATCACCTAATGGAACAAACTCAAAATGCGCAATGAATATATATATAAATATTTAAATCTTGAGCAAGAGTCCTACCTATATTCAAAACATCAGAAAATCCTATCCGTTTGTTTTTGAACCAGTACCGTCCCCATTAGAATTCTCACCACAAAAAAAGCCTAAAATCTAGGGAAGCTTAACCGTTCGTTCAACCTGCAATTTCAGGTTGATTAGACCTCTAATGGACTGCTAAAAGTTATCATTAGTCATTAAATAGGTCTCTTTCTTTAAATACTCATCATTACCCTCTGCTAACCTCACTACTCAAACTTTCAAAAATCCGTTTCACTCTAAATTGTTTTCTCTTCCAAAAGCCTAACTCACAAACTCTCTCAAGAAATCAGTTATAATGTCGAACCCTCAAGATAACCCTGGAACTCCTCCACAACCTACTCCCTCAGATTCATCCACCCCTCCTCTACCTAGCACAACTCCTCAACCTAGGAAAAGGCGAGTAAAAATGCTTGCTCGCAAAAGGATAGCATCTGGTGCTCTTTCAAATAAATTGAACGAGAAATTAAAGGCAAGTCAAGCCCAAGATTCTGAGAACTCAGAAGATTCGTTCAAATCTGCAAGTTAGGGGGAAGGAACTGGGTCTTCTGACTCTGAGAAGGCTCAAAACTCCCCTTCTGAGGTACGTTCTGTTTTGGTTGAGAATGTAGACAATAGGTTTGTTCTGGTTCGGTCTGTTAGGAATGTTGAATTGCCTGAATTAGAAAGGAGAGGAGGTAAAAAGAAAATTGAAAAAGAAAAGAAGAGAGAGGGTGTATGTGGTGATGTGAGGGGAAAAGGGAAAGGAGTGGCTGGTTCTTCACCCACTTCTGAATTGCCAATACCAGCTATCTGTGGGGTTGAACAGGCAACTATGGAAGAAAGTGGCAAGAAGTCAGGGGGGAAGTGGTTCAGGGGAGGCTGCTGAAGGGTTGGTAATCTAAGTTCGCAGGCCGATGAATCTGGTTCATCTATTGAGGAAACCCTAGCAGACCTTCTAAAGAAAGTAGGTGCCAGTTATGATCCAAAGAAAATGAGACTTCCAACACCAAAAGCCCCCAGCACTGCAAAATCTTCCAAGAAACGAAAGGCTTCCTCCCCAACAACTACTGAAATTCCCTTGCCAAAGGGAAGAGCCACACGAAGTAGAGTGAAACAAGTTGAGAGTGAATTTCAAAAGGCTTTGGCTGAAAGCAAGAAAAAGAGGATGGATAAAGGAAAAGGTAAGGTTGCAGAGCCCTCTGAAGCTGTTGATGTTGAGGAGATGGAACAGGTCCAGCATGAGGAACATGCAACAATGGAGGTTCAGACCCCTAAACCCAAAAAGACGAAGATTTCTTCCAAGAAGTCTTCATCTGTGTCTAAGGCTGTTGAACCTTCATTGGCCAAGAGGACATGGTCTGCACTGAAAAACAAACAAGTTAGAATTTCTGAAGATGAGGAATGAAGTGGTGAAGAAGAGAGTGAGTCTGATGGTGAAAAAGACAAGCTGGCCAAGTTTGGCAAAAGAAAAATTTTGAAGGGAAGATTGCTAAAACACTTAGTAGAACCAGGAATGGTTCGTTTGGTTGATGCCCTAGCTGTTCAGGGCTGGAAGGACATGGTCCTTCAGCTGGATGGAAGGCTAGCTAGGAATGAAATCATTGTATTCATGGCCAATGCAGAAGTCAAGGATGGCACAGTTACCAGCCAAGTAAAACGAGTTCAAGTGACTTTTGATGCAGAAAAGCTGGGAGAGATTCTTGACATCCCTGCTGAGGGATATGATGACTACACTAGGCAAAGATGGCCAAGTCTGGATTCCCTTCCTCCTGCCCTTGAAATCACTAGGAGATTCTGTGATGTTGAAGAAGTGAATGAGGCCAAATTTGTGCACAAAAGTGAAATGAAGCCACAACACAAAGTTATCTTTGAGTTTGTCAACAAGTGCCTACTGCCTAGGCAGGAAAGAAGGCATATTGCTAACTATATGGACTTAGTTCTGATGGAGTGCCTTGAAAGTGGAAGGCAAACTGGCATGCATTCATCATCAAGCTACTGGACAGGGTCATCAATGGCTCCAAGGCCCATGCCACCCCCTATGGATTTATTCGGACTACTGTTCTGGATCAGTGCAAGGTGCCTTTGAAGAAGTGGGAAATGGCCACATGGTAGTGTAACCGCTTCGCATGAGAAGGGAGCCTCCACGTCCATGACAGAAGAAGCCCCGCCCGCAGTGAAAAAGTTACTAGAGGCGTGGCTGACTAATACCCTGAGCAGCATACTCGACAAACCCGCTCAAGGGGCGAGTAGGAACACCGCAAGAACAAACACCCAATAGCTGTCAACGAGCAACACGCCCCTCCCCCAACTGGTAACACTCACACTACTGTCGATGCAGGTAACGACGCTCCCGTAGCTGTTCTGAAGAAAATAGAAGAAATGGAAAACGAGAATAAAGCACTCCGTGACCAAATAAAGGAGCACCAAGAAAGGGTCGACAAGATACCGGGCGCCCCGAAACTCCTGCCAAAAAGAGACGTCGGTCGGTTGGTGGAATAGCCATACAACGATGAGGCAGCCCCACATGCCATACCCAAAACTTTCAAATGCCACCATTTCTGAAAATATATGATGGCACAACGGACCCTAAAGACCATATCATTCATTACGTCACGGCTATGAAAGACAACGATCTCTCGAAAGAACAGGTACCATCAGTGCTGCTGAAGAAGTTCGGCGAAACCCTAACAGGGGAGCCTTGACATGGTACTCACAATTGCCAGCACGTTCCATAATAATGTTCGAAGAAATGGCCGACAAGTTCGTCACCGCCCATGCCGAGGCCAAGAAGGCAGAAGCCAAAGTAAATGACATATTCGCTGTTAAGAAATCGCCTGGCGAAGGACTCGGGGACTTCCTCGCTCGGTTCAATAGGGTAATAATGAGTTTGCCAAATGTATCAGAAGGGATGACGGTAGCATCCTTTCAAAACGGGCTGAACAGGAATGGGTCAAGGGCGACCAAAAAATTATTAAGCAGACTTATGAAGTACCCTCCCACCGCCTGGGAAGAAATCCACAATGCTTACTGTGCTAAGGTTAGCGCAGATGAAGACGACCTCAATGGTCCGACCCAATGACTAACAACAGTCCACATGGAATCAAGGAAAGATCGCTGGAATGACGAGAGATCACGCAGGCCCACACCTCAATCGGGAAAGGCATCAACCGTACAACAGAGCGACCATCCCAGTATCTCCCCGCCAAGTTGAAAGGGCTTCCCGACCACAAATGAGAACCCACCGAAACGAAAGAGGTATGCCTCCACTATTATCTGCTCACAATTTTTGTGTGTCTACTTCAGAAATAGTTTACGCTCTGGAGAAGCTCGCTCCGAAGGTGAAATGGCCACAAAAGATGAAGTCGGACCCAAATTCTAGAAAGTCGAACACCCTCTATGAGTTCCATCAGGAACGGGGCCATAAGAACGAGGAATGCATAGCCCTACAGCAAGAAGTAGTGAACATTCTCCACTAAGGACACCTAAGAGAGTTGATGAGCGACAGGGGGAGAGCCGATTTTGCCCGTGGACGAGAACCACATCAAGGCCCCCCAAAGCCACCCTCCCCCGCCCGCACCATCCAAATGATCATCGGCGGAGGCGATAAAGCAGCTATCAACAAGGTGAAGTTCACCACCACACACAAATTGAAGAGGTCGATCACCCATGAACGGTGTGATGACCTCGAAGACAGTATCATCTTCGATAAGTCAGACACCCACGGTTTGACCTTTCCTTACTTCGACGCTCTTGTCATTACCTTATGAATTTCAGATACTGATGTAAAATGAATCATGGTAGACGACGGGAGCGACGCATTTATTATCCATCCTAGAGTGCTTACGCCAATGAGACTCGAGGATAAGATAGTACCACGCTGCATAACACTAACAAGTTTTAACAATGTAGTTGAACGAACCTCCGGAGAAATAACATTGCCCGTACTGGCCGGGGGTGTCACCCTTGAAACAACATTCCATGTCATGAATCAAGACACCGCCTATAACGCCATTATAGGGCAACCTTGGATACATGCCATGAGGGCCATCCCATCCAGTTTATACCAGGTCATCAAGTTTCCTACCCCATGGGGAATATTCAGCATCCGCGGTGAACAGCACACAACTCAAGAATCCACATCACCCAAGATTGCCGTACACCCAATAGTTAAGAAAGGAAGGCTCAGGAGCATAGCAATTACCGAAGCCGGGGCCCGAGTCTAACAAACAAACAGACGTCGTTAAAGACCCTGACACCGTGGAAGCCGTAGAGTCAACAGTGGAAGACCTCGATCCCATCCAGCTGGACGCAAGCGACCACAGCAAAAAAGCCTACATCGGCCACAAACTCATAGAGCCAGGTAAATTCTATAAATTTTTAACTGATAATGTCGATTTGTTTGCTTTCTCCCATGTAGACATGCCAGGTATCCCGAAAGACATCGTAACACACAAGCTGAACGTCGATCCACTCTACCCACCAGTACGACAAATCAGAAGAAAATTTAATGCTGCAATCAACGAGGATGTCCACGAAGAGGTAGAGAAATTGCTCACCAACGGTTCCATTCGGGAGTTAAAGTAGTGGTTATGGTGAAAATGGCGCATGTTCGTGGACTTCACGGACCTGAACAAAGCCTGTCCAAAAGACTCCTTCCCGTTGCCTCACATCGATCAACTCATCGATGCAACAACGGGGCACGAGTTATTAAGCTTCTTGGATGCCTACTTAGGATACAACCAGATCCTCATGGAGGAAGAGGACCAGGAGAAGACCACCTTCATCACCCACCAAAGGACGTACTGCTACAGAGTCATGCAATTTGGGTTGAAAAATGCAAGGGCGGCCTATCAGAGGCTAGTCACCAAGATGTTTAAAGAACAACTCGGCAAAACGATGGAAGTCTGTATAGATGACATATTGCTCAATCAAAAAGAAAAGAGGACCATATCGACCATCTGAGAGAAGCCTTCAACATACTTAGACGATACGGCATGAAGCTAAACCCCGAAAAGTGCGCTTTTGGCGTGACCTCGGGAAAGTTCCTCATCTTTTTGGTATCACAGAGAGGCATCGAGGTCAATCCCGACCAAATCAAGGCTATATAGGGATTACCTGAGATTCTAACCAGCAAGAAACAGGTGCAGAAATTGACTGGTCATATAGCTGCCCTATCAAGGTTCATCTCACGATCCTCAGACAGATGCCATAAATTCTTCAATGTACTCAAAAAGGACAATGGATTCCAGTAGAATTTCGAATGCATCACTGCCCTAAGAGAATTAAAGGTGTACTTGTCCTTGCCCCCATTACTCGCTAAGGCAGAACCCGGCGAACGTCTCTTAATCTATTTGGCCTTATCCGACGTCGCAGTAAGTGCAGTCTTGGTCCGCAAAAACAAAGGTACACAATCTCCAACTTATTACATTAGAAAAACTCTGGTCGATTCCAAGATGAGGTACCACCACCTCAAAAAACTAGCTCTGGCATTAGTCGTAGCTTCACGAAAGCTGAGACCTTATTTTCAATGCCATCCCATCTCAGTAGTCACGACCTTCTCCCTAAGAAGCATCCTACATAAACCCGAGTTGTCGGGTAGATTAGCCAAGTGGTCCATCCAATTAAGCGAGCACGATATAACATATCAGCCGCGAATGGTAATAAAGTCACAAATACTCTCCGACTTCGTCGCTGACTTCAGCGCCAAAATACTGCCTGAGGTCGAGCAGGAAGCCACCCATACACCCACCAAGTTACCGGACCTGTGGGTCCTGTACACCGACGGCACCTCCAACGCGTCAGGATACTGGGACTCGTGCTCGAGGTCCCAACAGGCGAAGTCATTCGCCAGTCCATACGGTGTCCCAACATGACTAACAACGAGGCCGAGTATGAGGCCGTAATTGCAGGACTGAAACTAGCTCTCAAGTATGGAGCACGGTGAGTCATCCTTAGGTGTGACTCGCAACTCGTCGTCAACCAAGTCACAGGGACTTTCCAAATCAAAGAACAAAGGCTACAAAAATATCAGGTAGAAATTCATAAGCTACTGCCCGAGTTTGATGAGTGCCAACTCGACCAAATACCCCGAGCACAAAACATTGAACCAGATGGCCTCGCCAGATTATCAGCAGCCGCCAAGAACATAGACGGAAAAGAAAATGTAGCCACCCTCCTCCGTTCGTCAATAGACCAAATTGAGGTACGCACTATAAACATGACCTGGGACTGGCGCAATCGTATTACATCATATTTGCAAGACTGATTGCTCCCACCCGACAAAAAAGAAGCCAGGAAGCTTCGAATGCGAGCGGCCAGATACAATGTCATCAACCATGACTTATATAAAAGAATGTTTGGCGGCACCTTGGCGAAATGCCTAGGACCGAATCAAACTAGGTCCGTCCTCGAAGAAGTGCACGAAGGCCATTGTGGATCCCATACTGGTAATCGAGTCCTCGTTAGATGCCTCATACGGGCAGGCTACAACTGGCCCACCATGAAAAAGGAAGTTATCGACTTCGTTAGAAAGTGCGAACAATGCCAAAAATACGCTCCAATGATCCACCAGGCGGGCGAACACCTCCACTCAGTCACATCGCCTTGGTCGTTCATCAAATGGGAGATGGACATAGTCGGACCCCTCCCAGCAGAGCGAGGTAATATACGATTTCTTTTGGTTTTAACTGACTATTTTTCCAAGTGGATAGAAGCAAGTGCATTCGCCCAAATCCGCAAACAGGAAGTTATCACATTCATATGGAGGAACATCATATGCCACTTCGGCATCCCCAAAGAAATCAGTTGTGACAACGGACCCCAATTCACCGGGAAAACGACCGTCGAGTTCTTCGAGAAATGGCACATCAAGCGAATACTCTCCACGCCATATCACCCCGCAGGTAACAGTCATGCGAAGTCCTCCAAAAAAACAATACTGAACATCATGAAGAAAAAGCTTGAGGACGCCAAGGGACTGTGGCCGGAATTGCTATCGGAAGTGCTATGGGTATACCGCACAACGCCAAAAACCAGCATAAGAGAAACGCCATATTCACTAGTCTATGGGACTGATGTAGTGATACCAGTCGGAGAACCAAGTCTAAGATACTCCAACAAGAATGGATCATGTAACGATAAAAGCAGAAAAAAAAGACCTCAACGAAATAGATGAGCAAAAAGACATGGCCTACGTAAGAATGATAACTCAAAAACAGCAAACGGAATGATACTACAACAAAAGAGCCAAAGTTAGACCACTCAAGGTAGGGGACTATGTACTCAAATTGAAAACACAAGCGAGCAAAGACCCACGTGAAGGAAAATTGGGAACCAATTGGGACGGACCATATAAAATCACGGTAGCAGCAAACAAAGGATCATTCCATCTAGAAGCAATGGAGGGAAAATTGCTACCAAACAATTGGAACTTCGCCCACCTCAAATACTTCAACTTATGAAGAGGGACGTCCTCCAAGTTGTACTCTTTTTCCCTCACCCGAGTTTTGTCCCAATTGGGTTTTCTCGGGGAGATTTTTAATGAGGCGACAAAGGGGGTGTCTTGGAGTTTAGGTATAAAGTTCATCGCCCCTCCTATTGACTATTTCTCTAGGCTGAGCGATGAAGGGACTAGATAGACTGGGACTCCTCAAATGTATGTACGGACCGAAAAGAAATGTGATATTCTCCAAAGAATAAATAAAGCAGTGACATTCTTACCTCCACCATATTTGCATATCACGCCAACACAAAAGAAATCTACATTCGACCTTGTTCGAATTAATCTACATTCGACCTCGTTCGAATTAATCTATATTCGACCTTACTCGAATTAATCTACATTCGACCTCGCTCGAATTAACAGACATTCGAACTCGTTCAAATTAATCTACATCCGACCTCGTTCGAAATAATCTATATTCGACCTCGCTCGAATTAATCTACATTCGACGTCGTTCAAATTAATCTACGTTCGACCTCGCTCGAAATTAACAGATTTGACCTCGCTCAAATTAATCTACATTTGACCTCGCTCGAATTAACAGATTCGACCTTGCTCGAATTAATCTACATTTGACCTCGTTCGAATTAATCTATACTCGACCTCACTCGAATTGATCTAAATTCGACCTTGCTTGAGTGTATCTGCATTCGACCTCGCTCGAATTAGCCTGCATTCAACCTCGTTCGAATTAGCCTACATTCGACCTCGCTCAAGTTAACTTACACTCGACTCCATCCGAATTAACGATCTCATTCGAACCAAACTAAAAGTCAAGGACTTCCTCACAAAAGAAAAAAGAAGGAGAGCTAGAAATACGTAACAAAAGACAAATGTTCCATTTCAATACATTTTTACAAAGGGCTGGAAAGGCGCCCCCACCAAAAAAGAACAACAAAAACACATCCAAGTACAAAGATTTCACGCCACATCGTTCCCCCCATCGCCGACGTCACTAGCATACTCATCATCGTACCAAGGGTTGGAGGCAAGCCTTTATAAGGCATCCTTATCATCGTCCCCGCGGGGCGTACCAGGATCATAACCACAGGCTTCACGAGCTGCACGTGCTTTGGCACGAACATCCTCAAATTCTGCCTCGGAAATCTTCCCAGCCGCCTTTAGAGACTGGTATATGTCATGTTAGGCCTCAACGTGGACCCATATTTCATATGACTCCCGAGACACACCGGGATCGGCGGAAGTATGAGATGTAGACGGTTGTGCCTGCTGTTGTACATTCTTGGCCCTCAAGGAGACAACTTGTCATTCAACTAGACAACTCTGCCGCCAAACCCATGATTCGCTCCTCAAACCTCGCCTCCTTAAGCGCCAAAGTTTCCGCCTCAGTAGCCCACTCGGACCTGCAAACACGAAGGGCATCTTCTAGGGCTGCCACCTTTGCTGCAGCGGCCATTCTGATTTTTTCAGCTCGACCCAACTCTTCAACCTTGGGACTCAACTCATCCCTCAAGTTGATGGCCCTTGCCTCCCTCTGCTCGAGCTCAACCCTTAAAGATGCCACCTGCGCCTGAAGGTCAACATTCTCGGCCATTACTCCCTTGCTTACCTCGAGCTCGTCCTCCTTAGCCTTGAGTGCTCCCTCAAGCACGTTGCATCTGCTGATAGCCCCCAGAAGTTCCTCGTCCTTCTCCCTCAGCTCTTCGTCCTTCTCCTTCAGTTCCTCGTCTTTCTGCTTGAGCCCAACACAGAGCGACTGAAACTGGCTGTCTTGGCTGAGGAAGTCGACTAGCGTTCGATGCTTATAATGGTACTCTCTGTACTTGGATACCACCTTCTTAAAAATGGCCGTTCTCCGCTCTTCCCGCTGATCACGCTCAATCTCCATGATAAAAGGGTCTGACATGCAAAGAAAAAAAAGAGAAGAGGTCAGTGGAAGCAAGTTACACCGACAAAATGAACTAACATGAGAAAAGCAAACTCACTCGCAGGACTATGCCAGATATACCCAACGACAAATCTGCATCCCTCAGCGTCTGTAGTGTCCAATTCTCAAAATCCGCACACAGAGGAGCGAAGGCCGGTACCACCCGTTCCGAGTTGGCCAAGAGTTCGTAATCCACATGAATCACTATGTGCCGATCAGGCCCCTCCGTCCTTATCTCCACTCGGGTGAACCTCGCCTCAAAAGCCCGTACCTCCTCGGGGTCGATATCGAAGCTCAACCCATCATCCTCCACGAGGACGGTTCTATCACTTCCGCCCGCGGATGATGAGCCGACCCTGGCTATTCATGCAGGGTCTTCTCTGATATAGGTCCCCTCGACCCCTGACGCCCCTCCTTCTGTGATGATAGCTAGCGTGGGAGCAGCCTCAATGCCCAGTATAAGCGCCGCCTCCGCGCCCAAATCAATGGGCCTTTCCGACTCGTTACCAGCAACACCAACCCTTCCAATCTCCACCCTCCGCCTTTTCCTCGGTACCATCTCCCCTTTGTCATGGGATGACTCGTCAATTAGTGCAGGATGCAGTGACCGGAGGTCTCAGCCGACACGACAGCTACCTATGGAGCGGAATCACCCAACGGCGGACCTAGATTTTGATTCTCTCGTGCAGTCTCAACTAGTACAAATTGCATTCCAGCCGATGCAATCGCTTGACGGAACGCGGGCACCGGAGCCTTCGTCTTCTTGGAAGCCCGCCAACCTAACACGAAAAGAAAATTGTGTCTTAACAAAAATGCCAACGAGACAGCAATAAGCTACACTAAAAACAAAAGGGTCATAGAAAAGGAAATCACTCACTAGTCAAAGATTTAGGGCCGAACCTCTGTTAAATGACAACCAATCGTGGACCCCCACAATATGAGGTAAGACACGAGCCACCCAATCTTTGATGTCAGGAACCGAGGGAGGTAGACGTTTACCAGCTGAAAGTAAAAAGGCACGAGCAAGTCAAAAACAAAAGATGAGAGAAAAACAAAAAAACGAACATTAGAAGGCCCTTACGATTAAAGTTCCAACGCTCAGAGAACCCGACTGGGTTCGCCACTAGATGCTCGGTCCTGACAAAGAAGTAGTAGCACCAGAATCGGCGGTTCGCCTTATCATCAATAGCCGTCTCCAATCCTTTGGTCCCACGATGGCGGAGATGAATCAGTGTGCCTCTATAAAAACTAGGCATGAAGAGGTGCAGCAGATGACAAATGGAGACGTCACAACCGGCCAATTCTACGAACTTCGTCGACATCAGGAAAGGCTTTATATAGGTATGGGGAAAACTGTGCCGGGTAGACGCCATAGAAGCGACAATATTTCTCAGCAAGTGGGGGAAGAGGAAGAGAGTATCCCACCAAGAACGGGTATTGGTAAAAAGCATAATACCCAGGTCGGTGGACATGTGTTGAATCGTTCCTCGCCAGAACAATGTCAACATGGGCAGGGAAGCAAAAATTAGACCAAAGGTCAGATATTTCCTTCGACCCCATGACTGATAGCACCTGCTCAGGAGCTGGGCAAGTTCTTTCTGAAAGTCATTTCTCATCGACAGGTTCTAAGGGATTATCTCCTCCACGGTAGGAAAGCTTTCATCTTCCGCAACCGTGGGTTCGCCGCTACCGGAAGGCATAACTACTGTCACACCTCCTTTTTCACTACACCCCCGGAAGGGGTATATAAGGGAGTTTTGTTTTCAACTTAAAGTGACAATCGAAACGGGATCATTTTTTTATTAAAGAATAAGAGTCGCCACTTGGGATGATTTTATGGTGTCCCAAGTTACCAGTTCAAATTCCGAATCGAGCAAAAGATTCACTCTGTTTTACAGTCCGCGAACACAGAAATCCTGGTAAGAAATTCTGTTAACCTGGGAAAAGGTGTTAGGCATTACCGAGTTCCGTGGTTCTAGCACGATCGCTCAACTGTTACAATTGGCCTATTATCTGATTTTAATACATGTTTAAACCTATGTGCATTTTTTAACTTTAAACCGCCTTTAACCATTTTTAAAGAAAGATTTGCAATATCATTTAAAATATGTCTTGAACCACGTCACATAAATGCACCCGCGGTCCGCAACACATTCTATATAACATTGTTGAGATTTGGATTTGGGTCACATAAATGTGCACCCGAGTTTAGGAAGGTAAATTATTAAAATAACGCGCCTAAAGCAACTGCGCGTTTGCAACTTTGCGAGGGCCATGAAAATTAGCTAAATGGCACGCCTCGATTTCTAAGGATAAACCAGATTAATTAAATGAGGGCCATGCAATTGAGATTTTGTTCGGCACGGTACACCTCGATTTATTCTAACCAAAGGTTTCTAAGTTAACTCGTGAGGGACATAAATTGTACATTTGGCTAATATGGCACACCTCAAACCTATTCTTAAAAGCCTCACTAATTAATTAAGGAAACTTAAAGGATTCTAATTATTTTAGGCTCAGGTTCGAGCTTGGCCCAGTAATTAGAAGCCTACATTAAATTGAAACAATAACATCCGACTCTCAAGGCTTGGGACAACAATGGACCCAATTGCTAATTGATGACTCCTTAGCGAGTACAGCAACACAGCTGGGCTTAACGTGAAGCCCAGGTCGAGAAAATCTAAATGCTGATGAGCATAACTGGGCCAACACTTGGCAGCCCAGATCTGATTCCGCACTAACAATTGGTGTGGAAGCATTCTATCTATGAAAACCCTGAATTAAAACAGATACAAAGACGCATTCAATACAAACATGTGTTCTAAAATGAAGGTTCAATTCCTAATATGATAGTAACTCTTACACTATTCATTTCACCATTTTTAACATTGCAAGTTCATTGGTTACAACTCATGCATACCCTGTTTCAAACCCATATGGATGCAAACTTGAGCAGAGCTAACAGGAAAACAAACTGAAACCAAACTCATGAGGCTAGTGATTTGGGTTGACATAAGTTTAAACTTACTGCTCTAACAAACACAAACCAAAAGCCAAATAACTTCAACTAATGAAATTACAAAATCAAAGTCCTTAATTATTACATGCTCCACCAGGTTTAAAGCACTCTAGAGCCTTTTATACTCAAACAACATTCAGATTCAGCATTTGAAACAAGCATGACAAGAGTTCAGTTATTACAACACCATCATTTAACTATGAGATATTTAATAGAAGGTTGAGTCTCTAGTTAACTCTAAACCAAATTTAGCCCCCAAAGGATATTATCACCAACCAGCAGAAAAAGAGAACAGGCATCATACAACTCATGATTGTTAAAACATAAAGCTACATTGCACAAAAGAACAGGTTGACATTAAGCTCCAAAGGTCCAGATTTCCATTTCGATTCCAAATCAAGTCTTACATTAGGTGAAATGCAGAAGTGTGTACCTGAATAACAGCAAAATAGACCAAAATTTTAGTCTGAAACTAAGAGGAAGCAGCAGTAGCAGCAAGCCAAACGAAACAGGAAAATAACAGCAGAACCAGCTGAAACCCAGCAATGAAACAGTGTTCCCACAGCCAAAATACACACCCAAACTCTTAAATATCCAACAGTTTAATCCATTTCGAACCAGAATGCAGAACTGTAAAATTTCAGTGTTTTTGTTTCTAGGCTATGAGGATCAAAGGACCAAAACCAAGTAGAATGTGCAATAATTTTCAGAAACTGCAAGGATTTAGGGTTGTTTCAGAATTTCTTCAAGAAAAAGCAGCCGTTTTGATTTTTTTGGATTTTTCTTTCTTCATCCCCTCTTCTAAATACCAAGTTATGATGCCTTTATAGGCAATGCATTAGGGCAGCCTCAGAGGATTCACCTTTGCACTTAAAACCTTCTGGAATTTTTGCTTTTGCCTAGGAGTCCTTAATTTAAATATCAGATATTCAGAACAGTCCCCTCCCCAGCTTCCTAGAAGCTTCTTATTCAGTTATTCAGAGATTCCTTAAGCCTAAGTTCCTAAACTACCCCTTGAGCACCTGAAAATTACCCTTCAGAACCTCAAATGGGTCATGGGTCAAATGACCCAATGACTTGAGCCCAAATTGAATGGGATGTTCTTGTGCAAATGGTTCATAGCCAACCCAAAGTCCAAACGACACAACTACCCAATTAACAAATTGTAAGCACATGCTGACATGGTTAAGATAATTAAAAATCTATACTAATTGACTTACTAACTAGAATCAACCAAACTGATAAATTTAAACTAAATTGATTAACGGACTAAATACACTAATTAAGCAAAAGATTCAGAACTAAGCATGCATAAACAACGATTCTGGAAAAATAAATAAAAATAAAAAGAATCAAGAGGAGGAGAAGAATAACTGAAGATAGGAAAAAAACAAAGAAAGCAAAACGAGGAACAAAGAAAAAGGGAAAATACCATGAAATAACCTCGGACAGTAAAAGAGTTGGGAAACGGCTTCGAATCTTCCAAGTTTCCATCCAAGTTCGATGTTAATCGTGTGTTCTTATCAAGAACACACGAGTAAAATCAAAGTTGGTCTGAAATTTTAATAAAATCTCGATTCAGGACATTTTTGGGATTTAGGGTTCAAATTTCGATCTAAAATTCGAGAGGTTCCAGGATGATTCGAAGGCAAGTGGTTAGGGATTTGGAATGAGGGGGACTTGGTGGTCATGGGGTGTTATTTTGGGAGTGATTGGAGGTGGCGCCGCCGGTGGAGATGTGGGGAACGTGGGGAATTTAGGGCGGCGGATTAGGGTTCTTTGTCTCTGAGAGTGAGTTTGAGAGAGAGACGATGAGGGGGGGGTGAGTGGGTTCGGACATATAAATACCAAAGGACCCCTAGTTCCCGATCGTCTGATTAAACAACATCGACGGCCCAGATCGAATGACCTTCAAAACGGGGTCGTTTGGTTTCTTAAAGAGGCGGATCGGGCGTTGGGAGCGGGTTTGGGCCTCAGATTAATGGGTAATGGGGAAAATATTTTGGACTGTTGGGAAGATTTAATTAAAGCCCAAAATCTGTTCTCTTTCCCTTCTTTTCTTCTTTTTCAAACTAATTCTTTTATTTTCAAACTCTTTTTAATTTCCCTTTTTCTCTCTTTTTTTTCTTCAAAATTAAAAATAAAATCCTAGGTTAAATCATAGAATCAAATCAGCCCCTAAAGAATACTAATTAATTCTAAATAATAATTATCACAAATAATTTAAAAACCAAACTAAAGGAAAAACTACCAAAAATCAAAAACTAAAATTAAAATGTGCAAAATAAGTTATTTTTTGTGATTTTCCCCTTTTTATAAAAGAACTAATTTGCTAATTAGTCTAACAAATATAAAATTAAATCCTAAATGCAAATGCAATATATTTTTGTATTTTTCATGAATTATATAAAATAAACGTGCACAGACAAATGCAAACAGTCGACAAAAATGCCACAAAAATCTACGAAATTGCAAACAATGGGGAAAATTTATTTTTCTTGAATTTATGAGAGTAATTCACACAGGGCAAAAATCACGTGCTCACAACTGCCCCTCTTTGCTCGAAAACACGAAGAGTTTTTGTTCAAAGATAAAGTGAGCGAATACGAGCGATTTTTGCCCGTTTGAATACTCCGTGGGAAGCATTTTTGAAAGATTTGACCGCACCCTGCTTCCAAGGCTGCCTACATACCCTTGGCTATAAAGGAATCAGGTCAGTGTAGTTCGGAAAGTTTTGGTAGCTGGGACTACCATGAAGCTGTGATTTCACTGTTGCTGTTGCTGCTACTGCTTTCTGAACTCCTTATTACACCATGATAAAATAAAAAGAAGCTAAACTAAACTATGATCTATGCATTACAAAATCCTATCTGTATCTTCAAACTTGATCTTGTGGTTCTTGTTGACTTGTATTCACCCGATGAAGTCCCTTTGTTGCCGACTTAAATTGTAATATGAGATTCTTTCCCTTTTCTCCAGGTGGACGCCTAATTACCGACACTTACATTGTTTCCCTTCCTTAAAACTGGTGTTGTTCTCCCTTGCTCTCCAGGTGGTCGCCTGATTACCAAAACCTTCTGTATTCCCGTGCTCTCCAGGTGAACGCCTGATTGCTGAACTTGAACTGTATTCCCGTGCTCTCCAGGTGGGCGCCTGATTGCTGAACTTGAACTGTATTCCCATGCTCTCCAGGTGGGCGCCTGATTGCCAAAACATGAACTATATTCTCGTGCTCTCCAGGTGGGCGCCTGATTGCTGAACTTGAACTGTATTCCCGTGCTCTCCAGGTGGGCGCTTGATTGCCAAAACTTTAACTGTATTCCATGCTCTCCAGGTGGACGCCTGATTGCTGAACTTGAACTGTATTCCCATGCTCTCCAGGTGGGCGCCTGATTGCTGAACTTGAACTGTATTCCAGTGCTCTCCAGGTGGGCGCCTGATTGCCAAACTTGAACTATATTCCCGTGCTCTCCAGGTGGGCGCCTGATTTCAACAAAATAGACAAAACAAAGAAATTTTCTGACCCCAGTTTGGTAGCTGCGCACATCTGTGAGTGTTAAACTGAATAATGTTACCAAATATTCTAAGAATTTGAAAGCTAGATCCATTATCCAGGAGGGTCCTGACACTACCTAGTTAAATGACAGTTTTAAATCTAAATTATATCTTCTAAAGGTATTACTTCCNTGCTGAACTTGATTGTATTCCCGTGCTCTCCAGGTAGGCGCCTGATTGCTGAAACGTTGACTGTATTCCCGTGCTCTCCAGGTGGGCGCCTGATTGCTGAACTTGAACTGTATTCCTATGCTCTCCAGGTGGGAGCCTGATTGTATAAACCTTAACTTTATTCCCGTGCTCTCCAGGTGGGCACCTGATTCAACAAAATAGACAAAACAAAGAAAATTTTCTGCCCCAATTTGGTAGCCGGGCACATCTGTGAGTGTTAAACTGAATAATGTTACCAAATATTCTAAGAATTTGAAAGCTAGATCCCATTATCTAGGAGGGTCATGACAACTCCTAGTTAAATGACAGTTTTAAATCTAAATTATATCTTCTAAAGTATTACTTCCGCTACATCTTGTTATCTAAGCAAATCTTAAAACTACACCCCATTATCCAGGAGGGTCCTAAAAATCAAAATCAAGTCTTATCTTAAGAGTGACAATTCCTTACAGCTGAATTATACTATCCTACAACAGAACTTACGCTAAATCTTGTTATCTAATGGAAATCTTAAAGCTAGGTCCCATTATTCAGGAGGGCCCTGAAAACTCCTAATTGAATCCTATCTCGTGAAATGAAAACTTTGAAACCAACTTATATTCCTTTGAGGTACATTTATGCTAGATCTTGCTACTCATAATTGTTTAAAATTTTAAACTAGGTCCCACTTTCCAGGAGGGTCCTGAAAATCGAAAGTCAAACCTTTCTGGTGCTTGCCTTTCCTTACGGAGGGTTTCTCTGAAACAAACAAAATTTTCTGCCCCTGTTTCAATCAAAGAAAAATCTTGTCAGTTTAAAAATATGGTGGTTGGTTTGTGACCTTGACTTTGAGGACGATTGCTCCTTCACTTCCCATGATCACTTTGATTTCCACTCGAAGACCTTGCTTGTTTATTGACTAACCACTTTCTCTATCGCCCTTATCACGGAGAATACCTCTTCTCCATTCAGACCCAATATCCTCCATCTGTTGCACTGCTCATGAACTGACATTTATCAAACCTTTGTGTCTCATATGAATCTCGAAGCACGATAATTGCCACCCACTTATTGCGTATGCTGTTCTTTCTTGACTTAAACCACTGGCCCTGGCCTTGAGGTCTACTGTTCCCTCACTTGCCATGATAACTTTAATTTCTGCATGGAAGACCTCGCTTGCCACTGGTTAACCACCTTTTGTCAATCATACCACAAAAAATACCTTTGATCTGTTCACCCTAACCCCTCCATCTGTTGCATTGTTCATGAATTGATATGTACCAACCTTTGTATTTCACGTGGATCCCAAAGCATGTTGATTGTTACCAGCTCAGTGTGCTTGTTGTTCTTTCCTGACTTATGACACTTTGATGTGCTAGCCAGATCCCGTTTTGTGCAATTGGAAAGCTGGTGGCAAATTTTGAAATCATTTCACACTTGTTTTGACCAAACAGACTCAGGAAAAGGAAGTAAACAAAACAAAAGAAACAGAGTAAAGGATAATGGAAAGAGATGATTCCTAACGAGAAAACTACAAAGTAGAAACCTATCAGATGTGGATACCAACTCTAATGACCATGACATGCACCTGTGGGCTATTCTGTCAAGCAAGTCTGATGTTCAACTCTTGTTGTACCCTTAAACCATGAAACTGGGCTTCAATGCTCCGATTATCCAATCTGATTCACAATCCTTATTCGACTCGTAGTGCCCGAAGGGTTCTCACCATCAAGTCTCTCTCATTTTGTTCTCTCTCTCAACTCACCATCGCCTTATGATGCCCGTGAAGGTTTTCACCAATAAGAGTCTCTCATTTTGTTCTTTTCTTTTTTCAGAACGGAGTGTTGCCCCTGATATGAATCACCTCTACTTGCTCGACTTGGCATTTCTCGAAGACTGATCGGAAGGTCTTTCTTTGGACTGTAATGTGGGCTTTTGGATGGGGTTAGAAAGAAAGGGTATCAAAGGGCTCAAAACAATTCAAATGGGTTCAACATTACAACTTTCAGAATCACATTTCTTACAACAACCACAACTTCTGCCCCAGTTTTCTTGCTTGGGGACTTTTAGAATTTTATTTTGATGGGACCGAACCGTGAGGCCGCCTACGTATCCTTAAGAGGAATCAAGTCGAACGTAGTTCATGACATAGGAATTACTTTGTTTGTTGTGATTTTTCTTTTCTTTTTCTTTCTCTTCTTTTCTTCTTTTTGTTTTTCTTTTTGTTGTTTTTCTTCTCTCTCTCTTTTTTTTCTCTCTTTTTGTTTTCATTCTTTTCTTTCTCTTTTCATTCTTTTCTTTCTCTTGTTCTCTTTTTCCTTTACTTATATTTTGCGCTTGCGTTTCTGAACTTTGCTACTGATTCCAAAAGAGGGGTGTGAAAGAAAATAAATAAGGCTCAAAGGGGTAACAAGTGATAAAGTGTTTAGATAGCAGAATAAAATGCCTTCGTCATTCCAATCTTCAAAGCACGCCAGATGCAAACGGCACAATTAAACAAACCAAAGAAATCACACATAATATCTTTTGGCTGCATCAGAATTGATAGCCATGTCCACACATTTGCCCTCTACATCTGTTAAATAGAAAGCACCATTGGACAACACTCTCACTCTCATTACCACGAATGACCCCTGTCAATTTGGGCAAACTTGCCTTTAGCTTCAACCCGATGCGGCATGATGCACTTCAATAGGGCTTCTTTATGTTCTATCTGCTCCAGTTTCACACAATTCGGGCTTTAAGTGATCTCAAAATGCCTTTACTTATTTCCCTCCAATGTCCCTATCATCTTCAAAATTGTTTCATTGCTTCATGACTAAATTGACTTTTTAAGACCAGGCTGAGAATTACGCGTGCATGTCATGTCACTAGGGTCAACAGGAAAAGAACTATAAAAAAAACTAAACAAACTAACTAGAAATAACAGAAAATAGAAAATTGCATTAGACAGATGGTGAAAGGGTTTGAACAACAAAATAAGCAAACTAAACTGGGGTTACAACCTTGGAACAAACCTAGACAACACTAAACGAGCTACTACGACTAAACAAACTAGGCAAAATAAAAGGATAGAAGGGTTTGAGTCACAAGACAATATCCGGATGACAACCCTGAAAATAACCCGGACAACAGAAATGACAACAAAATAAATCACAAAAAACTCCTCTCCGGCTGACCAAGAAATGGAGCGTCTTCCCAATCACCATACTCAACATCTTAGCCACTGACTTCTGCATCAACAATACTAGGACCTTCACAAGTCTCCATCACATTGTTCTTAACAAATTGCTTTTGGGTTCCCTTTGCCTGCTCGTTCTTAGGATCAAACTCTGATAGCGCTGAAAGCTTTGCAGCGCGTGGACCTTCGAGGATCTCAGAAGAATTCTCATATTCCTTTTCAAAACAAATCATACCCACCATATGCGTCTCATTACGAACCGGCGAAGGACTTTGGCTAGTGTCTGCTGCTTCTAGATTTTGCACGACAATGTCACCTGCATCAATAAGCTTTTGAACTGCCTTTTTCAGGTGCCAACACTTTTTTGTACTGTGACCCGGGGCATCGGAGCAATATGCGCACCTTTGAGAAAAATCAAACTTCTTTGGCAGAGGGTTTGGCATTTTTATCTGAATCGGCTTCAACATGTCCAATTGCCTTAACCATTGGAACAAACTGGCATATGATTCTCCAATAGGGGTGAAAGCCTTTTCCTTTTTTAGTAGTCTTTTCATTTTATATTCTGGCCTCGGTTGGAACCTTTTGCGGACAGGTGGCTGATATGCTTGAGGGGGTGGGTAAGACATTTGGGGAAGTGGTGTGGGCCGTCGCGGGCCTCGTGGGAGTGGAGCATATGGTGGTGCATTGTGGACAGGGTACTGGGAAAGTGATGTACGACTTTGGGGTTTTTGTGGAGAGAAGTAGCATTGGGGAGGGTCATCTGGTGCACAAGGATATCCATGGGGCCGATGTCGAGGCTGAAAATGTTGAGCAGGAATGCCCAGCGGATCATCTTTTCTATTTCTCTTTCTTCCACCCAAACTTACTGGGATGTTCCAAATGTCTTTCGCAGTATCTTTCAATGCCGAACAACTCATGATTTTGCCTGACTTGATTCCCTCTTCTACCATCTCCCCTATTTTTAACACATCATTGAAAGGTTTACCCAAGGTCGTAATCAAATGACTGAAGTAGGTGGGCCCCTGAGCTTGTAGGAAAAGCTCAACCATTTCTTCTTCACCAATCGTGGGGCTGACTCGAGCAGCTTGCTCCCTCCATCTGAGCCCAAACTCCCTAAAGCTTTCCTCCGGCTTCTTTTCCATTTTAGATAGGGTGGAGCGGTCTGGGGTAACGCCTGATTTGTATTGAAAGTGTCGAACAAAATCTTGAGCCATGTCACCCAATGTAGGCCACTTACCGACACCTTGACGGTTATGCCATTCCAAAGCTGCCCCAGTCAAGCTCTTACTGAAATAGGCCATCAACAAGTCATCTTTCTCTCCAACACTTCTCATTTTACTGCAATAAACCCTCAGGTGGGCTACCGGATCTCCACACCCATCATACAAGTTAAACTTTGGCACTTTAAATCACGCGGGCAGGCGAACGTCAAGGGACATAGACAGTCCTTTGTAAGCCATGCTACCCTGGTCTCCCATTCCTTGCTTGTTCTTTAAGGACTGTTCTATGCCTTTCAGCCTCCTAGGTATCCCATCTCGCCCTTCTCTTCCTGTAACCTCTACCTTTTCAACATGAAGCTGATCCCGAGGGCTCTTCTTGTATGAATCAAGAATCTTGTGGGCAACCTTTGAGGGGCAATATTGGGCATCACGAGCTTCGAGTGGGTATTCATTGTTGGGAATAGTGGATATGACAGGAGGGCAATTTTGGGGAGAGGTTATTGGAGGAAGAGTGATGGAGCTACTAGGGTGGTTGGGAAAGCTGTGATAAACGGGTGGATCTGGAGAGTATGGGGGATCACCCGACACTATGGCCAGAGTTTGGGTAAGGGTAGCATCTGAGAAGCTAGGTGGTGGCGGGGGTGGTGCCTTCCCAGTCATCCAGGCCTGATACATGTCCATCATGTGTTGTCTTAACATCCTTACCTCATCAGCCAAACCAGTATCCTGTTCAACCAACTGCTTTCGGGCACCGGTATCAACCAACCCAATTTTGTTGTTGTCCGCCATTGCCTTTTGACTTCATGCCGTGGAGAGGAGTTACTACTTTGGGAACCACAAACCAACCACCTTTCTGCTGTGAAGATATCAAAAGGAACAAAATGGGGGCATCCTGTTAGCGTTAGGGCTATTAACAGATAGGCACCTGCACATTGGGGATGCAATGCACCTAAGCAGTTAACCATTTCTATTATGCATTTGATCGTTTGCTTGCGTCATCCCGGCTTGCCCTAATTTCCATTTGCAACCTCTTCTTTTTCTCTCTTTTTTTTTCTTTTTCATTCTTGCCTTTCTTTGCTTGATTTCTCTTTGTTTTCATTTCTCTCTCTTGTTTTGCCATTATTTCCTTCCCACGGTTTCTTATTTTCTTTCTCTTTCCTTTTCTTTTTTCTCTCTTGTTTTTCCTCTCTCTTTTTTTCTTTCCTTTTTCTTCTT
>NW_017671356.1:247605-255247 GCF_001879085.1 Nicotiana attenuata | reverse complement strand
AGATTTTAAGGCTGTGCTTGCCAACCGGCCTAAAAATTTGAAAAGAAACCAAAGGCGGCTATCGGCGTCCTTTTGGGGATATTCGGCTATTTTAGACAAGAATGGCATCACCGCTTATTTAAAATAATTTTTTTTTCTTTTTGGGCTATTTTTTAAAAAAGGGAAGTTGGACCCGTTAGGGGTTGCCTACGTATCCCACATCCGGTAAGAATCAAATTGGCGTAGTTCGGGCAATTTTGACAAAACAAAAACCAACTTTTTTTTCTTTTTTCTAAAAGAAAACACAAAACTTTTCTTTTTTTTTCTTTTTCAAAATTTCGGAAGTTTCAGTATATTTTGGACATTGGTTTTTCAAAAACAGACAATTATCTCTCTCAATCCTCCCATTGACTTTCCTTTTCAACTTTTCCCCTATAAGCCGGTCAACATGCAAATCTGAAGCAAATGAATGCACAAGTAGCAAGAAAGATGCATCAGGATGGTCTTTTCATTTCGGGTACACCTGTCCTAGACAGACCCAACCCCTGTGTTGAGTCTCCAAAGTCAAATGCACATGATGCAAACAAACTCTCCTACTAGGGATCCGGCATGAGGCTGAGTTATTCTAGGTTCAAAACCTGGGTATTTGTTCTAGACCTGTATACCCGAGCGGACAACTCGAGCCGAGGAGGGAGCTACGTACCGGGAACCAAAAGGCCATCCGGCTTAGTAACTTTTCCGAGCCTCTTTCTTATTTCAAAGTATGACACTAACAGAATAGGGAGTCACGACCAACGAGCACATCCCGAAGATGAGAAGAGAAGGGTTTCGTAGCAGTTTATATACAGTTCAGATAATATCAAAGCGGTAAAAGCAACATTTAGCACATTGGGCTCAAGCATGTAATAAAATCAGATAATAGATAAAGCCAAATATAACAATTCATCTAAGCTCGAATTCTGAACCCTGAACCAGAGATTCTGGGTTCTTCTCCCCAGCAGAGTCGCCAGAGCTGTCACACCTCATTTTTCACTACACCCCCGGAAGGGGTATATAAGGGAGTTTTTTTTTTCAACTTAAAGTGACAATCGAAACGGGATCATTTTTTTATTAAAGAATCAGAGTCGCCACTTGGGATGATTTTATGGTGTCCCATGTCACCGGTTCAAATCCCGAATCGAGCAAAAGATTGACTCTGTTTTATAGTCCGCGAACACAGAAATCCGGGTAAAGAATTCTGTTAACCCGGGAGAAGGTGTTAGGCATTCCCGAGTTCCGTGGTTCTAGCACGGTCGCTCAATTGTTACAATTGGCCTATTATCTGATTTTAATACATGTTTAAACCTATGTGCATTTTTTAACTTTAAACCGCCTTTAACCATTTTTAAAGAAATATTTGCAACGTCATTTAAAATATGTCTTGAACCACGTCACATAAATGCACCCGCTGTCCGCAGCACATTTTATATAACATTGTTGAGATTTGGATTTGGGTCACATAAATGTGCACCCGAGTTTAGGAAGGTAAATTATTAAAATAACGCGCCTAAAGCAACTACGCGTTTGCAACTTTGCGAGGGCCATGAAAATTCGCTAAATGGCACGCCTCGATTTCTAAGGATAAGCCAGATTAATTAAACGAGGGCCATGCAATTGAGATTTTGTTCGGCACGGCACACCTCGATTTATTCTAACCAAAGGTTTCTAAGTTAACTCGTGAGGGCAATAAATTGTACATTTGGCTAATATGGCATACCTCAAACCTATTCTTAAAAGCATCACTAATTAATGGAGGAAACTTAAAGGATTCTAATTATTTTAGGCTGAGGTTCGAGCTTGGCCCAGTAATTAAAGGCCTACATTAAATTGAAACAACAACATCCGACTCTGAAGGCTTGGGCCAACAATGGACCCAATTGCTAATTGATGACTCCTTAGCGAGTACAGCAAAACAGCTGGGCTTAACGTGAAGCCCAGGTCGAGAAAATCTAAATGCTGATGAGCATAACTGGGCCAACACTTGGCAGCCCAGATCTGATTCCGCGCTAACAATTTCTGTGGAAGCATTCATCTATGAAAACCCTGAATTAAAATAGATACAAAGATGCATTCAATGCAAACATGTGTTCTAAAATGAAGGTTCAATTCCTAGTATGATAGCAACTCTTAAACTATTCATTTCACCATTTTTAACATTGCAAGTTCATTGGTACAACTCATACATACCCTGTTTCAAACCCATATGGATGCAAACTTGAGCAGAGCTAACAGGAAAACAAACTGAGACCAAACTCATGAAGCTAGTGATTTGGGTTGACATACGTTTAAACTTACTGCTCTAACAAACACAAACCAAAAGCCAAATAACTTCAACTAATGAAACTACAAAATCAAAGTCCTTAATTATTACATGCTTCACCAGGTTTAAAGCACTCTAGAGCCTTTTATACTCAAACAACATTCAGATTCAGCATTTGAAACAAGCATGACAAGAGTTCAATTATTACAACACCATCATTTAACTATGAGATATTTAACAGAAGATTGAGTCTCTAGTTAACTCTAAACCAAATTTAGCCCCCAAAGGATATTATCACCAACCAGCAGAAAAAGAGAACAGGCATCATACAACTCATGATTGTTAAAACATAAAGCTACATTGCACAAAAGAACAGGTTGACATTAAGCTCCAAAGGTCCAGATTTCCATTTCGATTCCAAATCAAGTCTTACATTAGGTGAAATGCAGAAGTGTGTACCTGAATAACAGCAAAATAGACCAAAATTTTAGTCTGAAACTAAGAGGAAGCAGCAGTAGCAGCAAGCCAAACGAAACAGGAAAATAACAGCAGAACCAGCTGAAACCCAGCAATGAAACAGTGTTCCCACAGCCAAAATACACACCCGAACTCTTAAATATCCAACAGTTTAATCCATTTCGAACCAGAATGCAGAACTGTAAAATTTCAGTGTTTTTGTTTCTAGGCTATGAGGATCAAAGGACCAAAACCAAGCAGAATGTGCAATAATTTTCAGAAACTGCAAGGATTCAAGGTTGTTTCAGAATTTCTTCAAGAAAAAGCAGCCGTTTTAATTTTTTTGGATTTTTCTTTCTTCATCCCCTCTTCTAAATACCAAGTTATGATGCCTTTATAGGCAATGCATTAGGGCAGCCTCAGAGAATTCACCTTTGCACTTAAAACCTTCTGGAATTTTTGCTTTTGCTTAGGAGTCCTTAATTTAAATATCAGTATATTCAGTAACAGTCCCTCCCCAGTCTCCTAGAAGCTTCTTATTCAGTTATTCAGAGATTCCTTAAGCCTAAGTTCCTAAACTACCCCTTGAGCACCTGAAAATTACCCTTCAGAACCTCAAATGGGTCATGGGTCAAATGACCCAATGACTTGAGCCCCAAATTGAATGGGATGTTCTTGTGCAAATGGTTCATAGCCAACCCAAAGTCCAAACGACACAACTACCCAATTAACAAATTGTAAGCACATGCTGACATGGTTTAGATAATAAAAAATCTGTACTAATTGACTTACTAACTAGAATCAACCAAACTGATAAATTTAAACTAAATTGATTAACGGACTAAATACACTAATTAAGCAAAAGATTCAGAACTAAGCATGCATAAACAACGATTCTGGAAAAATAAATAAAAATAAAAAGAATCAAGAGGAGGAGAAGAATAACTGAAGATAGAAAAAAAACAAAGAAAGCAAAACGAGGAACAAAGAAAAAGGGAAAATACCATGAAATAACCTCGGACAGTAAAAGAGTTGGGAAACGGCTTCGAATCTTCCAAGTTTCCAGCCAAGTTCGATGTTAATCGTGTGTTCTTATCAAGAACACACGAGTAAAATCAAATTTGGTCTGAAATTTTAATAAAATCTCGATTCAGGACATTTTTGGGATTTAGGGTTCAAATTTCGATCTAAAATTCGAGAGGTTCTAGGATGATTCGAAGGCAAGTGGTTAGGGATTTGGAATGAGGGGGACTTGGTGGTCATGGGATGTTATTTTGGGAGTGATTGGAGGTGGCGCCGCCGGTGGAGATGTGGGGAATGTGGGGAATTTAGGGCGGCGGATTAGGGTTCTTTGTCTCTAAGAGTGAGTTTGAGAGAGAGACGATGAAGGGGGGGGGGGGTGAGTGGGTTCGGACATATAAATACCAAAGGACCGCTAGTTCCCGATCGTCTGATTAAACAACATCGACGGCCCAGATCGAATGACCTTCAAAACGGGGTCGTTTGGTTTCTTAAAGAGGCGGATCGGGCATTGGGAGCGGGTTTGGGCCTCAGATTAACGGGTAATGGGGAAAATTGTTTGGGCTGTTGGGAAGATTTAATTAAAACCCAAAATATGATCTCTTCCCCTTCTTTTCTTCTTTTTCAAACTAATTCTTTTATTTTCAAACTCTTTTTAATTTTCCTTTTTCTCTTTTTTTTTCCTTCAAAATTAAAAATAAAATCCTAGGTTAAATCATAGAACCAAATCAGCCCCTAAAGAATACTAATTAATTCTAAATAATAATTATCACAAATAATTTAAAAACCAAACTAAAGGAAAAACTACCAAAAATCAAAAACTAAAATTAAAATGTGCAAAATAAGTTATTTTTTGTGATTTTTCCCTTTTTATAAAACAACTAATTTGCTAATTAGTCTAACAAATGTAAAATTAAATCCTAAATGCAAATGCAACATATTTTTGTATTTTTCATGAATTAGATAAAACAAACGTGCACGGACAAATGCAAACAGTCGACAAAAATGCCACAAAAATCTACGAAATTGCAAACAATGGGGAAAATTCATTTTTCTTGAATTTATGGGAGTAATTCACATAGGGCAAAAATTACGTGCTCACAACTACCGATAAAGGGTTGCCATCGGAAGCTATATTAGAAGTGTTATGGGGGTTTGTCATTTCTGCAATAAACGCGTGTACAGTAGAACCGGCGGAAGGGAATCAATGGGTAATGTATGGTTAACGGGAAAGCTGGAGCTGAGAAGCAGAAGGAACTCGGAAGCAAGGGTCAGAGAGGAAATAGAAGAACAAGCAAAGTGCCAAATAAGTATGAAATTCAAAAGCCTTATCTTTGAACCTCTTTTCCCCTATTTATATGATATTATGGCGCCGATATCGATGCAAGAAACTATCACCGACACTAAGATCGAAGCAACAGAGGCACTGGAAATGATGCATTGCATCGGGAAGATGGGTAATGATGACGCGCGTGGTCATGACGTCACCATATGTTAGCCACGAAAATCACAACCTTTGAGCCGACCCATCACCAACGCGACCTCGACCAATTCAGCCCGTCCGCCATGGAGGAACATTTTTGCGATTAAGATGAAATCCCCTCATCAAGGACTCCCAAGAGGACGCCCTCAATAAGCGGAGGGACTAGCTGTATGGGTCAAAATTCGGCCTAGCGTGGCGAGTGCAAATGGACGAGCTGAGGCCGAGGTCGAGATTACGTACGGTCTAGTGGCGAGGAGTCGCTCAAAGGGAAGTTCAATGCCGAGGTCGGATACAGAGCAACAACTACAATTGTTAAGAACGTTCCTGTGACTATGAATAGGAATATTATGTTGAATATTCCCTCACATTGTACTTTTCTAGGATTTTCTAGGAATGTCCCTTATAAATAGGAAGAGAGAGAGAACAAAAAAGGGATTCGAAACTTCTATAAAGAGACATCTTGTAAAATGGTTGACTATCAAGAATATACAAAAAACTTGTCTCTTTTGCTTGATTCCATCATACAACGTCTTCTTTAGTTCACAAGATCCGAGGGCACATTGTTCACTATCATTGCATGCTATCACACGTTGTCTCTGAAGAAGGAATTATCCACCTCATCGAACATTTGGGTGACTTATTACTTCTTATTACGTTAAATGCCATTTACCACATTTATTGTATGCATTCATTCTCATATTTTTATCCAATCATTGAGTATTGAATCGGCATTCTATTGATTAGAACACGGTTCACCATCTAAGTTGCTAAATTTCGGATGTAGGATTTATTAATTTTAACTTGGATTCACCCCTTATCCATTTATTAAAATTGGTTTAACTCAAAAGTGCTTAACACTTTTTGGTCAAAGAGTAGTGCTATTTTGAACACACAGATTACCAAAGGTAGCAATATTACAAACATTTTCCATTAAGTTCTTAACACAAAATAAAATACCAACTTGTCACTCTGGATCGCTGCCTTGGTGAAGTAAGAAGGGGTCGCCAAATAGCGTTTGATGTCCGCCATATCCAACTTTAATCGGGAGATTTGCAACTTTATTCCCTTCCCTAATCTAGTATTTTTTTCAGTTAATCTGTTTAAGAGATAATAATAATCTTTATATTTAAAAATAATTTAATTTTGAAACTTTTTACTTCCGTTAATAAGATAATTTATAATTATATAAATTTATATAATTTATTTTAAATTACAAGTTTCAAACATTGTTTACCCTGGAATCCGGATAACAATTGAATTTATATGGGGTTTTAAGGATCCGTGAACTAAAAGATACAAAAGGTTTGGATTGAGGAAAATAAAAGATAAAGACTCAACAATTGCTGTTAAAGTAAATAATCGCAGAATATAATATTGCTTAGAACAATTGTGCTTGATAGCGTACAAGAATTGAGAGAGATGGTACTGTAGTGTAATGGTTTCCGATCCCCTCTTTATGGGGTCTTCTCCCCTTTTATACATTCTGATTAAGGGTAAAAATAAGGTAGGTAAATTAATTACATCGTGGATCCCTGTAATTACGCCTTAATGGCCTGAAGTGGTTGAGAAAATCACGTTTGGGCGAGATATCCGGCGACGCTTGGTTATCCGTTACGAGTCCGGCTTCCGACCTTGTGTGTTTCTCCATCCGGTGGTGACTCATATCGAGCTCTGCAACGGTCTCGAAATGACTCGACCTCGGTTGTTGACGTGGCCGTCGTTCTACCTTGCATCCAGGTCGGGTCCGATGGCCCCCGACTTGCCCCGGACCGGACCCAACCCGGTCGAGCTCAAGCAAAAAAGGGTATCACCCAATACAGATAGTCCCCTCGTTTATTAGAGAGTAATGATAATAAACGATATGATCGGTGACGTGATGCCCGTGACGTATGGCCATACGCCAGCTGAAAAAGCCATCGAGTGCTCTGACCACGTCTGCTGCAGGCATTTAATGCTTCTCTTAATTATCTGTCGCTTCGTGTCTGTAACTTCGCGATTCGTGCCGCCGCCTCATGGGAAAAGTATAAACGACCCTTCCAGGTTCAACATTTCTTATCTTTCTCAAATTTTGCGTTGGTTGTATTTTCTTTTCATCTCTTCGTAAAGCTTCAAGAAATGGCGAAAACTTCACAAAGTGTTCCTTCTAGACCAAGCTCGGCCGTGAGCCCCGCTAGATCTGATGAACCTGCGCCAGAACCCCCATTGAAAGCTTTCACACCGACTGGTTGCTCGGTATCTGCCGACTTCCAGGTTGAAAACCCATCATCGGTCCTGGGCTGCGGCGAACCGGCATCGGAGTATATCAGTCTAATCACTCCCGGTTGCCTAGACCGGGTGAGGGCTGAATGTAGATGGGAAGGGAAAGACCTGGTCGCCCCTTCCCGTGACGAGTCGATTATGACTCA
>NW_017671356.1:232528-247580 GCF_001879085.1 Nicotiana attenuata | reverse complement strand
GTCAAGAAAGAGTATCAAAGAGCTCACTGATATCCTTAGCCCCACGGTGGGCGCCAAACTGTTTACCCTGGAATCCGGATAACAATTGAATTTATATGGGGTTTTAAGGATCCGTGAACTAAAAGATACAAAAGGTTTGGATTGAGGAAAATAAAAGATAAAGACTCAACAATTGCTGTTAAAGTAAATAATCGCAGAATATAATATTGCTTAGAACAATTGTGCTTGATAGCGTACAAGAATTGAGAGAGATGGTACTGTAGTGTAATGGTTTCCGATCCCCTCTTTATGGGGTCTTCTCCCCTTTTATACATTCTGATTAAGGGTAAAAATAAGGTAGGTAAATTAATTACATCGTGGATCCCTGTAATTACGCCTTAATGGCCTGAAGTGGTTGAGAAAATCACGTTTGGGCGAGATATCCGGCGACGCTTGGTTATCCGTTACGAGTCCGGCTTCCGACCTTGTGTGTTTCTCCATCCGGTGGTGACTCATATCGAGCTCTGCAACGGTCTCGAAATGACTCGACCTCGGTTGTTGACGTGGCCGTCGTTCTACCTTGCATCCAGGTCGGGTTCGATGGCCCCGACTTGCCCCGGACCGGACCCAACCCGGTCGGGCTCAAGCAAAAAAGGGTATCACCCAATACAAACATATAGTTATTAAAGCTAATGTTCAAATTCTTTCCCTTGACATAGCTTTAAAACTAGGCTTGAGTAGGGTTTATTATTATCATTAAGAAACACTCTGCTACTCCAAATTTACCAATTTACTCTCTCTGCTTTACTCAGCAAAACAATGGCGGCCATTTTTTCTCAGCTATCCTCTCTCCGGTCACCGGAAACCCTCTCTTCCTTCTCCTCCGTCTCTTCTCTCTCTCACTCCGGCAAGCAATCGTCGCACTTCTCCGGCGTAATCGCACCTTCTCCAGTCACATTTCCGGCTACTCGTCTACGCTTCTCATGCCATGTCAGCTCTCCAGCTACATCTCCTTCCTCCGTCATTGCAAATGGTTCGCTATATTTCCTCGAATTTTTTAAATGTTTTTGTGTTTAATTTGAAGTTTTTGCCGTTGGAATTGTTTAGTTCATTCATTTTTTAATCCGGGGCATTTTTTAACTTGGAACGCGTAGTCTCTCGCAGAACATTTCATTTCAATATTAGGGATACTTTTGCATTGACTTAATTGAGTTAAGTTCTGTGCATGACGGATATTTACACAATCAAGTCACGTATTAGGCAATTACCTGTAAATCTCTATGATAGGCAGTAATCAGTGGCGTACTGAGTATTTTGTGTAAGCGGTGTCACTTAAAAAAGCTGACAAATGAATTTATTTTTTATTTTTTTTTATTTTTTTACTATAACACCAAACTCAGGGATTAGCTTTGTCTTCGACACACTCCGGGAAACATTTGGTGTGTAAGACCTTTAGGATATTATTAAGATATATTTTATAATAAAAAGGTAAGAAAAATGCCTAGACTAAGCATATGTAGAGGATCGAACTCAGGACTCACATTAGCATAAAGAACTGTGTTAACAACAGACTAGAGCACCTCACATGTTCAAGTGGTGTTACTGTAATGGAAATTATCTGTTATTTCTCTTTTAATTTATCATTTATACATATATTTAGTGATTTTTTTCCCTTGAAGCAGTGTCACGTGACACCGCTTGAAACCACGTGTATCACCCCCGGCAGTAATTGGTATCCTGGTAAAAATAGTAAGTAACCTACTATCATAGGTTAAATTACATTGGTAGTGCAAAAAATCTTTACATTGTGTGTGTATAGCTTAAATCATACTCTATTTAATTTACTTGTCGAAAACTCATGTTCTGGTGGAACTTTGTCTAAGAGGGATATTGTTGCTTATCCTCATATATTGGTCTAGGAAGTCTAATTTTGTCATGCACATTGGATGATTAACCTGATTGAGCTTGTATGCTTTCTACTTCATTTCTTATTGGGTGTGTTTTTGGTAGATGCAAAATAAATTCCTCGCTAATAATTTTGTTGATTAAATCAATTTTCAGAGTTTGGTTACATTGAGTTTTTGAAAATGTTTTCTCCAAGGGAAATATTCTCCGCCAAAAGAGTAAAAAATGACTTCTGTTACTTGTGTACATAAGCCGTTTTTCCTTTAAAGGCATCCCAACTCATATGCCACATCACTTGCTCCAACCAACATTTAGACATTGGTATTAGTCTGTAATACTCTGAAAGATGACCGGAACACTATTGTCATATGCTACCTCTACACCGTAATATTACCCACCTAGTTATAGTCTTTTATAGCCAGTCAAACACTACAAAATGTCCAAACAATAATCTTTTTCCCAAAATAAACATTTCTATGATAATTCCATGGAGGCGTTTTAATTTGTACCAGACTCACGCTTTGTTCGTCTGCCTTTTCACCTTTTTGGTATTTACAGTTGCTTCATAGTAATTAGTACTGGAGTTGAAATAATCACCAAAAACCAGGCATGTTTTGTTTAAAATTGTTGACATATTCTAGTTTTAACTGTCTTCCTGTTGTGGAGTAAGTAATTAAAAATTTGTTATTACTGATTTGGTTAAGAAACATATTTTGCTACATGGACATTTGTATTGTCTATTGTAAATGTGGCTGATTGGCCAATTTCTGAGGAGTTATCTGCCGGTATTTAAAAAACTTGAGGTTTATAAAACAGATTGGTTTGACAAGGATAAAGTGTAAATAGCATATGAATTTGGAGAACCAACATGTAATCTTCTACAATATATAGAACATGAATGCTAAGAAAAGTTATATAAAGCTTCTCATAGCAAAAATGCAAATTTGTCAAAAGAGCATGTCTGCTGATGGTTTAATCCTTGTGTTTGGATTAAAGATGGGGTAGATGTGATCTGAACATGCTTACTAATCATGTGTTAAGTACAAGTTCTTATCATAGTCTGTTGAAGATGGATATTTTTAACATGTCTTTAAAGTTTTCTATTCCAGCAACTGCCAATCAGAAGGACTTTCTACACATCAGTGATTTTGACAAAGCCACTATTTTGAACATCTTGGATAGAGCCAGAGAGGTTAAAGAGTTGCTAAAATCGGGAGAGAGGACATATCTCCCATTCACGGGTAAAACTATGGCAATGATTTTTGCCAAGCCTTCCATGAGGACACGGGTTTCTTTCGAGACAGGGTTTTACTTGCTTGGAGGCCATGCGATATATTTGGGACCAGATGACATACAGATGGGTAAGCGGGAAGAAACTCGCGATGTTGCTCGTGTTCTTTCTCGCTATAATGACATCATTATGGCTAGAGTTTTTGCTCATCAGGTAAGCTGGTGAGTTTTCTGTTGCGACTTTTTCCTGGTGCTTGGTAAGAATTAAGGCTTATAAGAAGCATTGCATGACAGATATTGTTGTAGCGTTACAGCTGTCAAGTCTGCATTTTTGCATCTTCAATTAAAGCCGCTCTTGGCAACTCCATATAATAGTTGAAACAAATATTTTCTTCATTTTCCCTGGGGGCAGTTAGGAGGAAGTAGGGGACGACGTAAAGAGAAGGCCCATTTATATTTGATGGTCCTAGAAATTTTGTTATGATTAATCTCTGATGGCATTTGGCTCCAAAGACATCAAACTGTCTTTTCTTTTCACATCTCCTGACAACAATGACGCAAACCATCAAGATGCTCTTGAACCTAGTTTTATTACTGCAGCTTACAGATATGGCAGTTTGATGTTGCTGTGCTTTTCTCAGCAAGTTAATTGAGTGTATAGCTGTTCATGTCTGAATATTCTTTAGGCATTGCTTAATTAGAAATGTGGACCAAGTTATCTGTCCACTGAGTTTAGGAAAATCTCCCCCCTTTCTTTCATTCCCACTGCAAATCAAATATTGGTATCAATTGTATTTCATGTGTTTTGCAGGACATTCTTGATCTAGCTAAATATGCAACTGTGCCTGTGATCAATGGCCTCACAGACTATAACCATCCTTGTCAAATTATGGCTGATGCCCTTACAATGATCGAACATGTCGGTCAGCTGGAAGGAACTAAGGTTAGCTCTTTTTTAGTTTTCTTGATGAAGCAATTACGTTTTATTTATATGCACCCAGAAGATGCAAAAAGAGTACATCTCAATCAAGAGGCATTACAGCTCCCTTATATATTCTCACCTTCCACTTCTAAATAGAACACAATGAGCATAGAAGATCCAAAAAGTGATCTATATTGGCTACATTGTTCTTACCAACAAAACGGATTCATTAAACATCTAATTTTGAGGGTGGATGTGGAAGTTGAAACACCTCAAAACATTTCAGATTTCTTTTAAATAATCTCAAACATGTTTTGTTGTATTGGTAATTTGATTTCAATAACCTAGTGGTGGCTGCAAATTCCAGGTCGTCTATGTTGGAGATGGAAATAACATAGTGCATTCTTGGCTGCTATTGGCGTCAGTGATTCCTTTCCACTTTGTTTGTGCCTGCCCCAAAGGTTTTGAACCTGATCAGGAAACAGTTGAGAAAGCACGACAGGCTGGAGTCAGCAAAATTGAGATAACTAATGATCCAAAGGAAGCTGTTAGAGGCGCTGATGTTGTCTATGCAGATGTCTGGGCCAGCATGGGACAAAAGGAAGAAGCTGCACATCGCCGTCAAGTCTTTCAAGGATTCCAGGTAGGAGCATGAGAAATGGCTCTTATGATCTAGTCAGCTTGTACAAGTAGGAGAATTAAATACCTATTTCAACCTAACACGAAATAACTTGGCAGAGAGCTCAATACATTGGCAATTTAGGAGGTTTCTAGAAATACGTCCTGCTATCCTATCAAGCTATTGTAGCAAGGTTGACTTTATTGAGGGTTCATGAAAATATTATGCAGGGAGTTAATGAACTGCTCCAAATGGTCTTCTATTTAACATTTCTGGCCACTGGGATCCAGGTTTCTAGGAGCCAGTTTATCCTTTACTGTTGGGGAGTTATCCAAACTTTCTGGAACTTTAATGGGGCGGTGCTCACTGTGTAGGCACTGCTTGTGCATCAACTTCTTTGTGTACGATTAGACTTTGATATTAGTGGAAAGGTAGAGACCTGAATCGTATTTCTTTTAATATGAAAAACCAAGGTTGCAACATATAATTAAGCGAGGTTTTGCTAGCCAGTGATTCTCGGGTAATAGATAGTTGAAAAGCATCTCACTCTGATATTTTACTGTGGCTAGCTTCACAGTCAATTAAGTTCTGCAATTTTTGCCAATTCTAAGAAATTGTTTAAGATGGCTATATTTCCTGTTTTCGGGTTAGTGTGATACCCTCTCTAGTTCTGATAGACAACTTGAGAAGAATCAACAGCAAACAATAATCTCAATCCGTTGTTTTATATTATCAAAACAAACTTTAACTCTGCCTAACTTGCCAAAATAAAAGAAGCATTTATCGATCCCACACCAACGCTGCAGCACATGCTTGACATTATGTCTTATTATTTCTCTACAGGTGGATGAAGAACTGATGAAACTAGCTGGAAAAAAGGCGTATTTCATGCACTGTTTGCCAGCGGAAAGAGGAGTTGAAGTTACTGATGGCGTGATTGAAGCACCAAACTCCATTGTATTCCCCCAAGCTGAGAACCGCATGCATGCGCAAAATGCAATTATGCTTCATGCTCTTGGTTTGTAAATGCCCTCTTTTTGACCTAACGAAGAGCCTTGTTAGGACCAAAAAGCAAATCCTCACTCTGTTCTCCTTGAACCATATTTTTATTTGGAGCATTTTAGAACTTAGAGACTATCTCTGTGCATATAGCTCAAAGTGTTCTAGGATTCATGCTGAAATATTTTCTTTGCCATGTTACGATATTGTTATTTTATATGGAAACAAGTCACCACAGGAAATATGGTCCCAAGGTGGGTTCCAAGGCATTGGCTGAATTGGTTAATACCATGTCTTAACTGTTAGAATGGATGTTCCAAGATACCCTTCGCATCTTGTGACATTGCCATTTCAGACCCAACAAACCAGCTCTCTGGATATCTTGAATTAGGGAGATGGTCTTTCTCATTTCGTCCTGATTTTCCAAGGCATTCTCTTACTTTTTGTCCATGTTAGATTGCCAATAGATCATTGTCTATACATGATAAAATTAAGCAGTAGTTGGAGCTTTTCTCATCCTTCCTTTCTAAGTTGTGATTTTTGATATAGCAGAGATCGGAGTACCTGCTCATGCCAAGAACTGCCAATGTCTATCATTTAGTGTTTACCACTCTTCCAAGTTTAACTTATTCCATGAGGCTTGCGGTTCATTTAGCAAAGAGACATAATGTTATTCAACATTATCACATAGATAAAGATGGTATTTTTGTGCTTTCTGTTTACATCAAAATGAGTCTTGTGACTTTTTCTGGGCCAAATACATTGAGAGCCTCTTAAACTTGTCACCAATTTTCACTTAAGCACTTCAACTAAGACTTAGTCCTATTGACCACTTGAGCTCCCAAAAAACGTGTCTACTATACCCAAATTCGACAATTTCAAACTAGCAGTGGTGCGTGAACTCACACTCTGTTGTAGTGGCAGACAAAACTAATAAAAAAGTTACATACTTACATGTCAGCAACAAATAAAAAGAGAGACAAATTTTCTTAATAAAAAATCTGATCAGAAAATAGGAAAGAAACAAACAGAGGTGGTCGGCCTGCCGTTTGTGGATTGTTTTCTGGAAGTATCAAAAAATTAAAGTTTAGATATTTCTTGAAATGGATTTAAACATCCTTACAACTCAGCAAGCGTTATTGGATGTCTTCAATGTTGAGGAAAGTGACATAAATTTCTTGGTACAGTCACAAGACTTGAAGAGAAAAGGGAGAAATGACTATGTGAGGAAGTGTCATTCTTCCTTGGCCAACCCAAAATCCTGATTAAAGTGTAATCTTGACTTGCTGATTATCGGTAGAAGAAAGGAGCTTTTCTGTTTTTCTCCATGTTGGGTTGATGGGTTAAGTTGGGTCTGTTGGTTGTGGTGTGGTGGTGCAGCAACTGATACTGAGAAAGAGAAGCTGATGGTTATGGTGGCCGTTGGCCAGATCTGGGAATAGGAGGAGGTGGTGGTGAAGATGGCTTGGCAAGTAGAAGAAAATAGGTTGAAAATAAGATGCAAAAGAAGTTGTCACGAATTCCGGTAAAAACTATGAATATTTTCTGTGTATCTTCAATTAGATTTCCTGAACTGTACAGACTGATCCATATATACAACAAAGACTGGAATCTAAGGCCTAACTACCTGTACACTTGTCTATCATCCTATTCGCTATTCTATAACAAACCCACATGTTATTTACAAAATTAAATAAGAAATGCAGAAATATAAAATAGCTAATACTAATCTTGTCTTCAGCCGGTTCTAGTGAGCCCAAACGGAAAGAGTTTATTGAGCCCAATGAATATGAGCCCAAAATAATAATATAGGCCCAAACAATTTAATATCTATGTACCCAACTTGTTCTTCAGACATCAAACTATCAAAGTCATTCTCAGACATTGAAAATATCGAACTCTTCTTCTTCATCGTTGGATCTTTTCTGTATCTTTGAGCAAGGATCCATGAATACCAAAATTAGAATGGGGTTTCTTCCCAATATCCCCCCTCAAGTTGGAGGGTAACCTGGTGACCCCCAACTTGTTCAAAATTTCTGAGTGAGAAACCCCTGATAGAGGTTTTGTGAAGAGATCTGCCAGTTGTTCTTTAGAAGGAACAAAACAGAGTGTGATTAACGCGGAAAGAAACTGTTGACGCACAAAATGGCAGTCAATCTCCACATATTTTGTGCGTTCATGGAAGACGGGGTTACGGGCTATGTGGATGGCTGCTTTGCTATCAGAATGAAGAGGTATGGGAAGGGTGACTGGTGCAGACAAATCCTCAAGAAGACGAACAAGCCAAGTAAGTTCTGCAGTCACTCTACGCATAGATCTATATTCTGCTTCTGCAGATGAAAGAGAAATTGATACTTGCTTCTTTGATTTTCAAGAAATTGGTGCTCCTCCTAATGTGATAAAAAATCCACTTACAGACCTTCTTGAATCCTTACAGGAAGCCCAATCAGCATCACAAAAAGCAAGCAAAGAGAAAGATGGTGCTGCTGATAAAAGGATCCCTTGTCCAGGATCTGAGCTCAAATATTTCAACACTCGTAATGCTGCATTGAAGTGAGAGAGACATGGCTTCTGCATGTACTGGCTGAGGGTGAGAACTGCAAAAGATAGATCTGTCGAGTGTTAGTCAGGTAGTTCAACTTCCCAACTAGATGTCGATACACTGTGGGGTTGTGCATAGGTTTTCCATCATCAGCTTGGAGTTTGGAAGAAGGGTCAAGAGGAGAAGTAACTCGACCCAAGTGAGAAACTTCAAACTCATTCAGCATGTCCAAGGTAAATTTTCTTTGACTCACAATAAAACCTTTTTTCTCTCAGAATCTCCATCCCCAAAAAATAATGTATGCTTCCTAAATTTTTGACTTTGAATTCAGTATTTAGGAAATCCTTGATGTGCTTGATCTCTTCCAAATCATCTCCAGTTAGTAGAATGTCATCTACATAGACAGCTAGTATAGAAATCAGACTTCGTGTTCGTTTAAAAAATAGAGAATAATCATTTAATGATGAAGAATACCCCTTAAAACTCAAAGCCCCTGCAAGCCTGACATACCATTGCCTAGATGCTTGCTTCAATCCATATAATGATTTTCTTAGTAAACAAACATGCTTAGGATTGGGAGGTGGTAAACCTGAAGGAAATTTCATATACACCTCCTCCTGAAGATCACCATGCAGAAATGCATTGTTGACATCCAATTGAGACACATTCCAGTCTCTTTTGGCTGCAATAGTGAGCAAACATCTTATGGTGGTCATCTTCACCACTGGTGAAAATGTCTCTCCATAATCTATCCCTTCTCTTTGGACATCCCCCCCCTTACTACCAGCCTTGCCTTTAATCTTTCAACTCTTCCATCTGATAGATGATTCACCTTGTATACCCATTTGCAAGGTAGAGCTCTTTTCCCTTTGGGTAGCTCAACTACATCCTATGTGTGGTTGTCTTCTAGTGCCTTAATCTCTGAATCCATAGCTGCAATCCAACCTGGATGTTGACAAGCCTGTGCAAAACTGTTAGGCTCTGTAAGTGTAGAAAATGACTGCATGACATGTTGGTTGTTTGGGGATAGAGAGGAGAAACAATACTCCCTAGGTTTAGTTGGATGAGTGAAACAAGCAGCTCATACATCTGTGAACATGATATTACTGCACACATAGTCTTTTAGGTAGGTTGGTTGGTTGGTAATCCTTCCTGACCTTCTCATTGGTGTAGCCTGGTTAGGTTCAGGAAGTGGTGATATGGTATGTGGTGTATCTGGGATAGGTGAGGAAGAAATTGGACTAGAAGGTGAATAAGAATGGTGGGGTGTTGATGAAGAACTTGGTGATGGTGAAGAAAAGTTATCAGGAAGTTCAGGTTCCAAAGAAATAGGTGATTGATGATCCTGTAATGGAACTGGGTAGGTATATTATGTACTGGAGGTTGGGTTGGAAAAAATAGGCTGATGTGAAGGTCTGTTTTTAGCAAAGGGAAAATGTGTCTCATGAAACTTGACATTCCTTGAAACAAATACTCTTCCTATGGATATTTCCAGTAGCTTATATCCTTTTTGATGAAGGGGGTATCCAAGCAAAACACAGGCTGTTGCTCTCCCATCAAACTTTCCCCTTACCTGTGCTAATGTTGAAGCATAACAAAGACATCCAAAATTCCTTAAATGATCATACTTAGGCTTCTTTTGAAACAAGACCTCATATGGTGTTTTCCCTTTAAGAACACTGGAAGGCATCCTATTAATAAGATGTGTGGCAGTTAAAATAGATTCTCCCCAATATGACATAGGCAACTTTGATTGAAACATTAAAGCTCTTGCAATCTCCAAAAGATGTCTATGTTTCCTTTCAACAACTCCATTTTGTTGGGGAGTTGCCACACAAGACAATTGATGTAGAATTCCTTGAGAGGCTAGGAAGGCTGCCTCTTGAGTCCCTTTTCCCAGTTCCAATGCATTGTCAGATCTTATCACTCTTACCTTCTCATTGAATTGTCTCTCAACCATAGATATGAAAGATTTAAGCGTCGGAAAAGCATTACTTTTAGCACTTAGTAAAATTGTCCATGTCCCCCTACTATAGTCATCTACTATAGTAAGGAAATATCTAAAACCATTGTAGGTATTTGACTTATAAGGTCCCCATGTGTCAATATGTATAAGCTCAAATCTGTGCTTGGAACTTATTTTACTGATAGGGAAAGGATTTCTGGTTTGCCTAGCCTTAGGACACACATCACAAACAAAATCAGAATTAGATTTACAATGAAAGAAATCTAAATGTTTTATTGCTGAAAATGGGAGATGACCCAATCTTACATGCCAAAGATTAACATCTGAAACAATGTTCACTAGGACTGGACTAGAAAAAGAAACAGACTCTGAAATGGAATTTCTTCCTTTTGGAATTGAAAATACATCATTGCTAAATAAACCCTTAGACTTGATACTACTTGGTTTCAATAAGTAGAGTCCTTCTCTAACTTCACTAAAAGCTTGAGGACTCTTCATTGAAAGGCCCTGCAACACACACTCAACAGATGTGAAAAGCACATCATATTTGAATTGAACACAAAACCTATGAACTGATAGCAGGTTATACTTGAATTTTGGAACATGCAATACATTGTTCAGAATATGACCAGGCAGAATAGAAATGCTCCCTATATGAGTAACAATCACCTTGAAAGAGTTAGGTAAACTGATGTTCCAAGGTACAGGGAGTGGAGACAGAAACAAGAAAGAATTAGGATCAAAACACATATGCTCTGAGGCACCTGAATCTATGATCCAGGTGTCTGATTTTAAAGTAGTAAAAACTGATCCTGAGTACTTCAGAATAGTACCTGCTATTGCATTAGCATTGATTCCTGTATTTCCTGCCTGTGCCATTTTTGTTTGCTTATAGATGTGTATCATTTCTGCAACCTGCTCTTTGCTAAGCTGCTGTCCAAAGTTATTCCCATTAAACTCATTTTCTTGTCCTGCTGGGCTTTCATGCTCTTCATTTGCCACCACTGCATTCCCCTTAATTTGATTCTGATACCCTTTGTGATTTGTGAATTCAAAATCATCAGGAAAACCAATGATTCTGTAGCAATCTTCCTGTGTATGTCCTGTTTTTCCACAATAAGTACAAGACACATTTGGATTGTATTTCTTCTTTGCTTTGAACTTCTGCTGAGGTTTAACAAACTTGTGTCCATAATTGTTGAATTTGGCTCCTGTCCCTGCTCCCCTTTGAGTCTGATTTCTGAATTTCTGATGATTCTTTCCTTGTCCTGTAATCATGAGGGCTGCAAAATCAGCTAGAAGTTGTGCATTAGGCTCTTTGTTCTCTCCTGCTGCCATAAATGACACTGATTGAGAGTTAAAATTTGCATTTGCATAGACCTCCCTTTGATTTTCATCCTGTAAGAGAAGAGAATAAGCAACATCCATGCTGGGCAAGGGATTCATCACGAGGATGTTTCCTCTTGCTTGTGCATAAATGTCATTTAGTCCCATTAGAAATTGGATCAACCTTTGATCTTCCAGTGACTTAGTTAACTTTGCCTTTCCTTCACAAGTACAAACACAAGAGCAGCATATAATGACATTCAAAGCATCCAATTCATCCCACAAACGTTTAAGCTTAGTGAAATATCCTGCAATATCACTATTCCCCTGTACTAAACCTGATAATTCCTTTTGCAGGTGATAGAGCTTTGCTCCATTTGATTTTCCAAATCTCTGCTCAAGACTGTCCCAAAGCTCCTTGGCAGTTTTGGAATAAATGACACTATCTGCAATATCCTTTGAGAGAGCATTAAGGATCCAGGAGATCATCATGTCATTCACACAATTCCATTGCTCAAGTTCTGGAGAGTTGAGACCTGGAGATTTGCAAGCTCCATTGATGAATCCAAGCTTCCTTTTAGCTGATAAGGACAAGAGAATGGATCTCCTCCATCCTGGGTAACCTCTTCCATCAAATATTGACTAGAGTCATACTCGGAGAATCAGAGTTATTGAGGTGATCGGGGTGATTAGCATCATAGGTCACAGCCTTTGCAACATTACTGGTTTCTGCAGCAGAGATTGTGTCTCCTATCTTGTTCTATTGAAGAAATTGATGTAGTAAATTGATTGTATTGCTGGATCGAGCTAACTGCTCTGATACCAAGAAAGAAAATAGAGAAAGATGGAGAAATTTTCTGTGTATCTTCAATTAGATTTCCTGAACTATACAGACTGATCCATATATACAACAAAGAATGGAATCTAAGGCCTAACTACCTGTACACTTGTCTATCATCCTATTGGCTATTCTATAACAAACCCACATGTTATTTACAAAATTAAATAAGAAATGCAGAAATATAAAATAGCTAATACTAATCTTGTCTTCAGCTGGTTCTAGTGAGCCCAAACGGAAAGAGTTTATTGAGCCCAATGAATATGAGCCCAAAATAATAATATAGGCCCAAACAATTTAATATCTATATTCCCAACTTGTTCTTCAGACATCAAACTATCAAAGTCATTCTCAGACATTGAAAATATCGAACTCTTCTTCTTCTTCATCGTTGGATCTTTTCTGTATCTTTGAGCAAGGATCCATGAATGCCAAAATTAGAATGGGGTTTCTTCCCAATAGCTGATAAGACGTGACATACACGGACATTCACATGTCAACAGAATGTGCTCAATAACACATTTTGGAGGGCGTTCAGGTGTTCAATAGGAACAAATCTCAGTTGAGGTGTCTAAGTAAAAATTAATGACAAGTTTAAGGGTCTGCCTATGTATTTGGCCACTTTTTTTGGGTTGCATGTTCACGACTCTAGTCACTAAGATATCGTAGCTTGGTATCTTTTGGCACTTGCTCATGCAACTAAAAGAGTACCAGATAATCATGTTACTGGTTGTTTTCAGAATTTTGCAACAGTTATTTTCATCTCAATACACCATTCTCCCAACTCGTGATGTTTGATTCCGTGAACTAATATGCATGTAGTAAACTCAAACAGATCGGTAGAGTTGTGCAATTATAGAAATTGATTATTCACTTCGAGAAGGCCAAAAACCTCTTCACAAACGTCCTTTTGCTGAATAATTACCACACCCCTTTCAGTACTATCTTTTTACACGGTTGCAGCAAGTAGGAAAGACTCAGCTCGGAGAGATTTGAACTTGTGATACTAGAATTACACTTATAACCACTTGTAGTATAGTTTCGGGTTCCATAGAAACAACAACTTTTAACTCCAAACTTGTATGTGTATATATGAATAAAAGAAAAGCAAGTGTAGATGGAGTTAGATATTTACCTTTTGAACTCACACTCTTAACTTGGAATTCATGGCGTTTTTTTAATCTTGTGGTACCAAACTGTCCATTGGAGACTAATCATCACTTCAACCTAAGCGGACTGAAAAAACACCAGCGCAAATAATAAAACTGAGAATAAGCGCAGCAACATAGAGATTAAAATCTACACATTTTGCAAATTGTGGCTATATTTTAAACAGCAGCCATAAAAGTGGCTACCTTGTGTTATGCTAATAAGCTTATTAGACTGGGCCGTAACTGTTTCGGCCCAAGACCGAGCTACTTTGACTGACAGTGAAGAAAGAGTAGCGGCGATAACCCCTTTCTTCACCCACTTTGCCTTGAACAATAAGAAAACCAAAATCCATAAGCACAAAGTAAACCATTTCAGAGGGTAGAGTGTGAATCACTCAACATTCTCAGCGAGTGAAGATGTTCAGGAACCAGTACGACACCGACGTAACAACATGGTCGCCGGCGGGAAGGCTATTTCAAGTAGAGTATGCAATGGAAGCAGTAAAACAAGGATCAGCAGCAATAGGTCTTCGATCGAAGAGTCACGTCATTCTCGCGTGTGTTAACAAGGCTAATTCTGAACTTTCATCTCACCAGAAGAAGATCTTCAAAGTTGATGACCATATCGGTGTTGCCATTGCCGGACTCACCGCCGACGGCCGTGTACTTTCTCGGTATATGCGTTCGGAATGTATTAATTATAGTTATTCTTATGAATCGCCGTTGCCTGTTGGTCGACTTGTCGTTCAGCTCGCTGATAAAGCTCAGGTACGAAAATATTTTATCAAAACCCTTACTTAGAATTGTGTTTGTTATAATGTTGTGTGTGTGTGTGCCCGCGCTATTTTTGTTTGTTGATGAATTGAATTTTTGTATTTGGATTGTGGAAATTGAGGGGTTAGGGTTTTAGTTTGGATGTTCGATTTGGTTTCTCCATCCATAGATTTGTATTGAGTGAAATGAAATGCATTTTTTCCAGCTGGAATCTGAAACTAAAATCCCTGAGGTATACTCCTTTTCTCGGCCGTTTGCTTATTTCTTACCACTTGGACACCTATTAGGTGGTGTATTAACCAGGTAAAGGAAATCCTTATTTTCTTGTTTAGAGGATTTAGACAAGGGAGTGCTGTGTAAACTTTCAACTGCACCCTTCAGAGTTTTGTTGTAGGCCACAACAACTTACCATAGCCTCACACCTCGACTTTTACTCAAATTCTTAACTAGCAAAATCTGTAATATTCCGTAATAGGGATATCTGCAAGATCTCTTACTCATATCATAACATTTCATTTTTCTGTGAATGTTTGATTTTGTTTTTCTGAATATATATGTAAAGATGAGCCTTGTTTCTCTGAATATATTGGTGATTGTGATGCAAGCCGGCTTCTTTAGAATTATTTCACATATTACTGAGGATCTGAAATTTTTCGAAAACCCTCTCAAATTTCGAATTGTATATTTACTTATCTTATCAAAAAATATTTAATATATAAATATCCCATAGGGGTAAGGCGACATAGCAATGCATATAAAGAAACACCAACTAATATTTAGCCTAGTCAGTGTTTAAGAGGT
>NW_017671356.1:222436-229985 GCF_001879085.1 Nicotiana attenuata | reverse complement strand
CTCGACTGTACATGTAAGTTTTCACTTTTTCATTTAAGAATTTTTGATTTTACTTTTATATAAATTTTGGAAATTAGAATTTCACATATATTTTTTCTTATAGGGTCGCTTCACAGCTGAAGTGGAGCAATTCATACGCAGTCCGCCACCTAATGAGTCCGGCGCGCCAATCCAACTATCGGACGAGGATACTGAGAGAATGTGGACGCAGGCTGCTGGCGGTCCAAAAGGGGAAAAGGTATACGGGCTTCCTAATAAGAAATTCCATCGCTATAAGTCTGGAATGCAAGGAATAGGGACTTCCTCCCAAGCCGAGCAACTTGATGGGGAGAGCCTCTCCTCTATGCGGGAGATTGTGGCAAAGCTCACATCCGAGCTAGAAGCCGCCAAGGAGAGAGAAAGGCTTAGAGATATGCAGTACTCTGGCATGCAAGCTCAGTGCAAGGGCATGCAAGAGCAGATCAAAACTCTCCTAGCTTCTGGCAATTTTCCAATTCCTCGGTCTCGTGAGTCATCGCCAGAGGCTCGCCTTCCCCATGCTCATTCCTCCCGTCCTCCCCGTGGTCATTCTTCCCATCATCGACAAATAGCCCATTCTAGATACCGTCATGGTGAAGAAAGTTCATCAGACGGTGATGATAATGATGTAGAGAACAATCTTTGAACTTATTAGTTTATGCTAGACAAATACAATTGGTTTTCGAATGGTTTTGTAATAACATTTAACTTATTAGTTTGCTAATTAGCTTAAAGTATAAAGTTCTATTGAACTTTATACTTTGTTCGTTATAATTGTTGTTGTTGTTGTTGTTGTTGTTGCTTGTTGTTGCTGTTGTTGGCATATTTGCCTATTTAGGAATTTTGGTAAGCTGGCAGGTGGTGTAGCTGCCAAAAGAGGCAGTTCCTGCCAGCAATATACCAAGAAAAGCGACCAACTTTGGTCGCTATTTGGTCGAATTTCTATTAAAAAAAAACAATTTTCTGTGAAATAGCAACCAAGGTTGGTTGCTATTTAACCCAGATTTCCCAAAAAGCGACCAAGATTGGTCGCTATTTACCAGAAAATTAATAATTTCTGGAAATATGGCGACCAGGGTTGGTCGCTTATTAATAAATAAAAAAATTAATTCATGTATTTAGCGACCAATTTTGGTCGCTTATTTAAAAAAAATAATAAAAAAATTTATAGTATAGCGACCAACTTTGGTCGCAATTTTCCAGATTTTAAAATATAATATTTCGTATACAGACCAAAGTTGGTCGCTACTTTATAATTAATAATAAATAAAAAAAAAATGAAATTTACACAAATGAGACCAACTTTGGTCGCAAAATTTATAATATTAAAATAATATAGCGACCAAAGTTGGTCGCCAGTGTCTTTACCGCAATATTTGGTCCTTTGACTTGAGAGACCAAAGTTGGTCGCTAATTAGCGACCAACTTTGGTCCCTAAGGTAAAGGGACCAGCTTAACATCGACCAGGCACGTTTGGTCGCTTTTTGGTCGCTTTTTGGCCAATAAGCTACTAACACTGGTCGCTTTTTGTGGTCGTTTTTTTCCGTATTTCTAGTAGTGATAGTTTACAAAACAGTATACCGCTACAGTATACTAATATGCTATAGGAGTATATAGTTATACTGCAACAATATACTATTATAGTATACAATATATTGTTATGGTATACTGTAATAATATGCAAGATACTGTAACAATATGCTGTAATAGTATACAATATACTATAATAGTATACTTATTACCGTAAATTTACTTGCCTTTTCCCTTTTAATTTGTTTTAAGCTTTTACCCAGCGTGAAGGGCAAATTTAAAATGCAAAAAAAAAAAAAATTATAGTATGCTATATGATGTAACGGTATACTCTTACAATTAGATCCTTTTAGAATTTTTTAAATTTTTTATTGACAACTGATATTATTTTAGTTTAATAATTGAATTAATTTTTTTTAACTCATTGCGTACAATTGTATACCATGTTGGTATAGCTATATACTATACTAGTATCATATGTTAGTTAATATTTTTTAGGTTGTATTAGCTACATTTAATTGGTACACAATTTGATTTTTCTTTAGTAATTATATAAAAAAAAGAATTATAAAAAATAGTGAAAACAGTAAATGAAATTAGATTATGAAGAGAAAAAGATATAAAAAAAAAGAAGTTAAATGAAATTAGAAAAGAAAAAAGAAAAAAAGAGAAAAATAAGAAGAAAATGAGAANAGGAGAAAAGAAAAAAAAGAAAAAAGAAAAGAAAATAAGCATAGAAATAAAAAAGAATTGGAGAATAAAGAAAAAATTTCCTACAAAACCTACTATGGGTAGGAAATGTAATTAGTTTATGGGTAGGAAAACAAATGGGTAGACAAGAGTAAATAATTTTATTTTTGTAGGTAACTGTGTCAAAACCCCGTCAAGTAGTCATGCTACACAATTCAACAATGGGAAGTTCACAAGGCCTAATGCTTCTTTCTCCTTATCTTTTGGAACCTTTACATCATTCACCCATAAAAATCTTCTTCCATATGATTCAACCACTAGATATATATTCTTTTGTTTTCCCCTAACTTTGAGTAAAATGAGACCCTTTGGCTTCAGACTTTCATAAAGGCTAAAATATCCTCCATGATTACGTACGTACCAATCATAGGGAAGAGGCATTTGTGAGCAAAACAAGACAAATTTTAGTGGGGCTTTATTCCATAGCATTCCTATTGCAGAATATTATTACCTTTTAAAATTGAGAGTGAGGGCTCCCTACTCTAGTATGAAAAGATCCCCAAACAACTTGTCTGTAATGGGATATTCTATTTCTTCTTTGATAATCCAAACAACTACTCAACTATACAAACACACAAGTGTTTCCACTTTCAGAAAGACTGGAAATTTATGACAAAGGTTCTAATCCCCTGTATGGTAGAATTAAAAGTTAGGTTTCGTATTTTGGGCATGAGAGTGGAAAATTAACATTATAAATAGCTTGATAATATTAGTCATTTTGATGAATATATAAGCGCCTGAAGTGTATACGGTAGAAATCGGGGCTACCCGATTTATAGGCTCGAGGGCGAGGTCGAGTTCGGGCCCGATGGACCAGACTCGAGCTCGAAGACAGAATGTGATGCCTGGAGATAGGTGTACGAGGAACATCGAAGCCGAGTATGCTCGATCCCGAAATAGTACCGTTGCGGATTTGTAACAGAATGAGCTAGATTCCCGCAACGTCCCCAAGATCATGGCGCAAATCTCGGAATAGGATTGTACGACTCCGTACTAGGCGGTTAGACAACTGTATCAAGAATATTCCTTACTGTAAATAGAAATATACCTTATTTAGGGTTCCCCTATTATATAAAGGGGACCCCAATCATTTGTAAGATCATCCAATCATTTAGAAAAGAATATACTCTCTACTTTTGCCTACTGCTCAGCAGAATTGTCCTTTAGCTCTACTGCTCTTACTTTACTTTTCTTGCTTGATTGTTCTTATTGTTCAAAACCCACCTCGAGGTCACTAAGCTCGAGGTCTACATTGGTTTGATTTACTTATTTCTTTCACTTCTACTTCATATTTCTTGATTATTAATTGTTATTGAACTAAATCACATATCTTTAAAACCACAAATCAAATTTAATTGTTACTCGTATTTTCGAGGTAAACAGTTTGGCGCCCACCGTGGGGCAAAAAATAATAGTGATAATTTCTTTACTGATTCTCATTACGCACGTTGCTTTTACACTTTTTCTTGTCAAGAATTTTTGATTCTCAGGTTGAAACATGTCTAGCTCACAAAACGCACCTGTTCATGACAACGAAGGTCTTGGAGAGAATAGCAACGCAGGGGTCGGTGTACCACCGATAAACCCAGGGGAAGTACCAAATGTGAAACCAGTTGATGTTAGTTCGCACATTGCTTTGAATGCAGATCTAGGCGTGGACCCCGAAGGAAATATACGCAGGGAAGCCCAGTCTGGTGGCCAAATAACGCAAGGAATGGGAGACGGGGGAATCAGCCTCCGAGTAATATTCGAGATGCTACAAGCTCAACAGTTTGCCATCGCTCAACTTCAAAATCAGAATAAAATTCCAAATGTGGTCGAACCAGGGAACACTCGACGTGCTGAGCCAGTGTCGGGAGGATCAAACGGTAATGGCTCGGGGACTGACCCCACAATTATGAGGATGATCGAAGAACTCACCAAGAGAATCGAGTTCGGGGAGAAGAAGATCGAGGATAATAACAAAAAAGTGGAGACTTATAACTCCTGGGTTAATCAAATACCGGGGGCACCCCCGATCTTAGTAGGACTAGACTCTAAATAGTTCGTGAAAAGACCCTTCCCCTCTAGTGCGGCTCCGAAGACAATTCCCAAGAAGTTTCATATGCCCGAGATTCGCAAGTATAACGGAACGACCGATCCAAATGAACACGTGACCTCGTATACGTGCGCCATCATAGGAAACGACTTGGAAGATGACGAAATTGAATCCGTACTGCTGAAGAAGTTCGGGGAGACTCTGTCCAAGGGTGCCTTGATATGGTATCATAACTTACCCCCTAATTCTATGATTCGTTTGCTATGCTTATAGATTCTTTTGTAAAAGCACATGCCGGAGCCATCAAACTTGCAACGAGGAAGTCAGACCTTTTCAAGGTAAGGCAGAAAGAAAATGAGATACTCAGGGAATTCGTATCTCAGTTCCAAGCAGAGATAATGGATTTGCCTCCGGTCATCAATGACTGGGCCATTCAAGCTTTCGCTCAAGGTCTCAACACTCGGAGTTCTATAGCTTCACGTCAGTTGAAGTACAGTTTGCTCGAGTACCCGACTGTCAGTTGGGCCGACGTACATAATTGGTACCAGTCGAAGATTAGAATCGAAGATGATCAACTAGGGATTCCTTCAGGGTCCGTTTATCTTAGCAGGCCTATGAGTAGGACCAAAGGGGATGTCGATCGAGAGCCGAGGTTGAATAAAGATCGATATCAACCATACAACAGAGACCATAGAGGCAACGGGTTTGGGCTTCGCACAAAGTGAGAGGAGAAATGGTCGAGGTCAAAATTCACGAGGGCCTGATGACATTAAATATCCAAAATCCGAATAAAGGTACGACCCCATTCCGATTCTCTCTAATTTTTCGACTAACACTTGCAGGCTATCGACAAGGATCGGCACGAAGCTTTTAATCTTAAAGCACGCATTGCACTCTTTTTCCCTTGGACCGGTTTTTGTCCCAAATGGGTTTTTCTGACAAGGTTTTTAATGAGGCAACCATTGCTCATGCTGGCTTAGGGCAGTTCAAAGGTATCCGAGGTTCCCTGAGATAAGCCTCGAGATCTGGGAGGCATTACCCTCGAATGTCCACTTTGTTGTAAGGAAATTACTCCATGACGACGGGTCCTCGATAGGAAAATGTTGTAAGGGTCAAACGGTCAGATGAGCCGTGCCCATATAGGTTACTCGAGCCCTAACGTCAAACATGTGCGCATGTATAATCGTCCATTGAGAGAAGTATTTTTCCTAGCCGATATCTCATGCTTCTAGAAAAATTTTCTATTTCATACTCTTGATGTATTGTGTAAACAGGCTTAAGGGCAGATCACGACGGAAGTTCAAACTGCCAACATTTCGAGACCATAAGACCTTAAAGGCGATCCTCGATTTTATGGGCCACGGACACCCCCACTCAGGGATTGACTCTTCGGCCAAGCTCGAAGTGAAATGGAAGATAAGCCCAAAGTGCAAGTTCCGAACTAAAAAGGCTACAACCAAGTTAGTGCAGATCGGGGGCGTCCGAAATTCGTAATGAATACAAAAGCACAAGGGCTATCTTAACCCGAGTTCGAGCAAACTCTCATTCGGGGACTATCTACGAAGCCTAAGGGCTAACTTTACTTCGAGTTCGAGCCTGTTTACCCTTGAATGTCCACTTTGTTGCAAGGAAATTACTCCATGACGACGAGTCCTCGATAGGAAAATATTGTAAGGGTCAAACGGTCAGATGTGCCGTGCCCATATAGGTTACTCGAGCCCTAACGTCAAACATGTGCGCATGTATAATCGTCCATTGAGAGAAGTATTTTTCCTTGCCGATATCTCAGGATTCTAGAAAAATTTTCTATTTCATATCTTGATTTATTGTGTAAACAAGCTTAAGGGCAGATCACAACAAAAGTTCAAACTGCCAACATTTCGAGACCATAAGACCTTAAAGGCGATCCTCGATATTACGGGCCACGGCCACCCCACTCAGGGACTGACTCTTCGGTCAAGCTCGAAGTGAAATGGTAGATAAGACCAAAGGGCAAGTTCCGAACTAAAAAGGCTACATCCAAGTTACCGCAGATCGGGGGCGTCCGAAATTCGTAATGAATACAAAATCCCAAGGGCTATCTTAACCCGAGTTCGAACAAACTCTCATTTGGGGACTATCTACGAAGCCTAAGGGCTAACTTTACTTCGAGTTCGAGCAAATCCTCACTCGATCAAAAAAGCCCACGGGCTATCTTAACCAAAGTGCGAGCATACCTCGAACACTCGGGGACTACCTACTCGAACTATTGATCGCAGCCAACTCCGCACTACTAATAAGTAGCAAGAGAGGGTCGCAATAACTTTTACCTAATTTTGGGTCGGGATCGAATCCACATAGAGCTAGGATTGGAATCGAGTATCTATCTAGTTTACGATTGCGTATGTGTTCTTAATTGATCTTCTATTCATTTTTGGTTTTTCTTTATATTCTACTATGATCAAACTACAAATTATAATTGCAACTAAATTAGACTAAGAGTAAATTGCTACAAGTTGTATCTAATGAATTAAAAAGGCACTAGGGTAGTGACTTTCACCTAGGCGGCTAATTGACAGGTAATTGCATCTAAGGCACGATTGACATGATTGGGGAAATATGTTATAACCGTTGCTCGATACTACCCACTCTACACCTTTCGGTAGAAAGAGTGGTTTTGCCCAATTGACTCTCTCAAGATCAATTAGGTATGCATATTTGCCCAAGCAACTAGGGTTCAAGTCGGGTAATTACTCTCTCGAGGTTTAACCCTTTAATTGGGACTATCAAATCTCTTGAGTCCATCCCAATTCCTTGTTGAGTCAATTTTGGAGACTTAGGTTCTCTTTCTCAAGAAGAGCCTAAGTCAACATAGCACAAACTAGTGTTTGCAACCACTAATTCATAAATTAAACCATAAAATTGACCCAAATAACAAACACCCAGAATCAATCTAACCTTAAATCACAACACCCATCAATTACCCACACTAGGGTTGAGCCACAACCCTAGCTAATGGGTCTAGCTACTCATGCTTGAAGATAAAATCAGAGAAATAGATGAAGAGAAAGACATATTAAATAATTACTAAAGTAAATACAAAGTTTCTATGATTAAAACTACGTAAAGATGCCAAAAATGGCTAAGAAATATCATCTCACGAGCTCAGCTACAATATTGTAATATCTGATACCCTAAAAATGGAAAAATGTTCTATATATACTAAGCTGGAAA
>NW_017671356.1:193753-222428 GCF_001879085.1 Nicotiana attenuata | reverse complement strand
GAGGTTTAGTGTATTTTTCACGTTTGGATTTTGATTTTTATATATATTGATTTTCCATAGAATTCTACACTAAACATAGATTTACAAAGAAACTTTGGGTTTTTGCCTACACTTCAAGAGTAGTTTAGTTTGGAGTAATTTGAGTATCTAAGTTTTGGAATTTAATCATATACTTGGACTCAGCAGGTTATGGGTCATCGTATTTCAGTATTGGTTCTGGGTTTCGGGCATGTGAGCTCGGATTGACTTTTGTTGACTTTTGAGGAATTCTTCAAAGATCAATGATTTATGGATTAGGATTGATTCCTATGGCATTGGTTGACTTCCTTGATTGATGTTTGGCTAGATTGGAGCCGGATAGGGGTGATTTCTCAAGGAAATGCGACTTTAGAGTTTTGTATTAGCTCGATTGAGGTAAGTGTCTTGCTTAGCTTTAGTTGAGGGAATTTTTGCTAATAATTGATCTTGTTTGTTACATGCGGGGCCGATCTACATATGAGGTGATGAACGTATATACATGTTCCATGGGTATACATGCTCGAGGGTAGATTTTAGATTATTCTATGCCTTGTTTGTTTGTGTGTTCTACTTGATTCTATGTTTAACTCAATTAAATGACTACATGAGCACAATAAATTATCCTAGAGCAAATGTGAGGCTAGTACTACATTATTTTGAACATAATGAACTAATCTTGAGATTGATGTTATACTTGCGTCGAACGTAGTCACATGTATGTTATGAACACACATTCGTACTTGTTGTTCTTATGCTGTGGATTGATTTGTACATATGANGAAATGAAACTGATATCAGCATTGAGAAAGCTCTCCTCATTGCCTGCATTATGACTGGGATCAAGACTGATGTGGGTGACATTATCTCCCGAGAGATAGGGGTCCGAGCCAACCAGATAGCCACGCCCCTGCCATTCCCATGCTTGATCGCAACCCTCTGTAAGGCTGTGGAGGTCCCTTCAATGCCACATATGATCGCAGCCAACTCCGCACTACTAATAAGTAGCAAGAGAGGGTCGCAATAGCTTTTACCCGATTTTGGGTCGGGATCGAATCCACAGAGAGCTAGGATTGGAATCGAGTATCTATCTAGTTTAGGATTGCGTATGTGTTCTTAATTGGTCTTCTATTCGTTTTTTGTTTTTCTTTATATTCTACTATGATCAAACTACAAATTATAATTGCAACTAAATTAAACTAAGAGTAAATTACTATAAGTTGTATCTAATGGTTTAAAAGGCACTAGGGTAGTGACTTTCACCTAGGTGGCTAATTGACGGGTAATTGCATCTATGGCACGATAGACATGATTGGAGAAATATGTTATAACCGTTGCTCGATACTACCCACTCTACACCTCTCGGTAGAAAGAGTGGTTTTGCCCAATTGACTCTCTCAAGATCAATTAGGTATGCATATTTGCCCAAGCAACTAGGGTTCAAGTCGGGTAATTACTCTCTCGAGGTTTAGCCCTTTAATTGGACTATCAAATCTCTTGAGTCCATCCCAATTCCTTGTTGAGTCAATTTTGGAGACTTAGGTTCTCTTTCTCAAGAAGAGCCTAAGTCAACATAGCACAAACTAGTGTTTGCAGCCACTAATTCATAAATTAAACCATAAAATTGACCCAAATAACAAACACCCAGAATCAATCTAACCTTAAATCACAACACCCATCAATTACCCACACTAGGGTTCAGCCACAACCCTAGCTAATGGGTCTAGCTACTCATGCTTGAAGATAAAATCAGAGAAATAGATGAAGAGAAAGACATATTAATTAATTACTAAAGTAAATACAAAGTTTCAATGATTAAAACCACGTAAAGACACCAAAAATTGCTAAGAAATATCGTCTCACGAGCGCAGCTACAGTATTGTAATATCTGATGCCCTAAAAATGGAAAAATGTTCTATTTATACTAAGCTGGAAAAACTAGACAAAATTGCCCCAGCGGGGTCAGTGCGGACCACACAAAATGGTGTGCGGCCGCAGTAGGCTCTTGACTCTGAAAAATCAACTCTCTGAACCCAGGCTCCGCGGACTGCACAGAATGGACTGCGGCCGCGGAGGCATCTAGCGCGGTCCGCACAAACATTACCGCAGACTGTACAGGCTTGAACCTTGGCACTTGACGTCTCTCTGAAGTTTGCTTCCGCGGACCGCATAAAATGGTAGTGCGGCTGCGGTATCTTCAGTGCGGGCCGCACAATATGTACTGCGGCCGCACTGCTTTGATTCCTTAAAGTCCAGGTCTCTGAATTTCCCTAGTGAACCGCACAAAGTGTAGTGCGTCCGCACTAGGCCTGTTTGTCCTAAGTTGTCTTGTCTTTGGTACTTGTGCAGGTTTCACTCCTTTTTGAGCCGATCTTTGACATCTCGTCACTTTGTTGATCAAACCTGCAATCAAGCACAACTTATGAGCCTTATGGGACTATTTGGTAAGAATTAATAATCAAAGCGTATGCAAGAAGGAGCATGAAACACGTCAAAATCCCTAGTTGTCAACTCCCCCAAACTTAAGCTTTTGCTTGTCCTCAAGCAAACAAAATAAGACCCACCCCTTAAGGGAAAATCCATGAAATTTTCCGCTTTCCTAAAGCAACCTCAACTACCATCAATTGGGACTAACAATTGCCCTCGACACATATGAGTCATTAACAATATTTAACCTTTGAAAAACCATGGATCAAGTGCAACACAAGAGCATCAAGAGTTGACTCAACACATCAAAGAACTCTTTTCAATTACTTTGGTCATTGTGGAACCCAAACTCACACATCCTCAACTCTCCCTAAGCAAACCTCACCTTTAGAATATTAGCACACAAAACGAGGTTATTGGAATTCACTCATCTCTCTCAAGGACAGGTTACAAGTCCGGCGCTAAGTACCATATGCTTGCCCCTTATGTAAGTATCCACTAATGTAAGCTTCATTCGACTCAAGATCATATAGGGCTTGTGTGGAGTCACTGTGAAGGCTTTTGGTTTAGGGTAGGACAAGTTTCTGTTCAAGTGNTCGGAGGCCTGCGCTTTCCGCAGCTTCCTATGCTCCTTAGCAAGCTCCTTGAGAGCCTTGCTATGTGAATCCACTGCCTTTGTGAGCGCAGCCTGAGTGCCGAGGATCTTCTTCTGGTTCTCAAGTATCTTTTTGAGCGCATCCTCGATCGACTGGGGTACCTGTGGGGCTGGGGGAGCTGACTGAGCCGCTACAGTAGTAGTCAATGTGGACAGCTTAGACGAGGCAGTCTGCATCCAGTTGTTTATACTTAGCAGGGCCTGGCTCAGCCGGTGGGCAGTGATGGGATGGGCCCTGCTAGATGGGATCTCTGGGCCTGCTGCTGTGGAAGGGCCAGGAGGAATGGCTGAAGATGTGGAAGGTCCGGGAGGCATATCAACAAAAATGGAGGTAGGCTCAGCAGGGACCTCTACCACAACTGGCTCTTCAGACTGGCCAGTTGGGGCAGAAATAGGGGCTTTGTAGTTCTTGTCCTTGGGGTTGTCATTCCCCTTCAAGCTATACCAGGAGAACGGGGTTGTCGCCTTGACCTTGACGTCGTAGGGCTTCTTGTCCACCTCCAAGTCCCGAAAGTACATAGTGAGGGTGCTAGGGAAAGGGTAGTTCCGGTCATGCTCTGCTCCCACTAACGAGATAATACGGGACATCGTATTCCCCACATTTATGGGGTATCCCGCCATAATCGAAGCAACCAAAATCAGCCCGGTGGAGAGGAAGGGTCTGGTCATGTGTAGTAGGATCCAACCGGCTGCAAACAAATGTCTCCCAACCCCTCGCCTCAAAGTTCAAGGTCCTCCGCAATATTTTGACCCCACCAGTCAACCAATCAGGAACGTTACCTGGGATCGCCAGGTACTGAGCTAACCATGGACGGACCTCCCCGCCCATCTCCAACTTCGCATGTACAAAGTTTCATCCTCCTCATTGAGGCCCAAGTATTCATTAAGGTATTTCCCGTCAAACAACACTGTCTTATTACGAACCTTGGTCACTTTGGAGCCCTTTTTGATGTGGGCTACATTGCTGTAGAACTCTTTGACCATGTGTTCGTCGGCATCCACATAGTCATCTAAAATGTACTCCCAACCCACTCTAGTTCTGAACTGTCTCTGCACGTCAGGGTTGTGGGGCAATAGATCTCTGTCAATGAAACTCCGCTTCGGTATCAACTTTATCACTGGCCACCACTCCCTAAACTTGTGGTATGCCACCTGGCTCACAAACCTATCCTCCCAAACATCGGGCTTTCTAGTTCGGGCAATGCCTCCCACCTAAGGCTCACCACCTTCAGCTACCTCCTCCTCTCCCTGTACCTCCTCCCCGCCTTCTTCTGCACCCTCCCCGGATAATGAAGCTGTGGAGGAGGTGGAGTATTCACCACTGCTTGCTGCTGAGTCCTCAGATGACTCAGTGGGAACATGCTCTGGTGCTTGGGCAGTGGGTGATGGTGGAGGGGTATCTCTTAGCCTAAATCTCTCCGGCCAGTCATCAACATATTCTGGCACGGAGTCTGAAGAAATTTCCCTTGATGGTTGATACTCACTCCCCGAGGAATGGGAAACAGCTCTGTCTGCAGCTTTGATTAGTTTTCTGCTCTTTTTTATGTTTTCCCGAGCTTGGGGAGTGAGTTTTATCATCTTCTTCTTCCCTCCCCAGGAGGGTTCTCCTTTTCCCGGTTGTTTTGAGCCTTTTCCTTGTTGTCTCACCATTGTCTGCAAACATCATTCGATGTATTTGTTAGTATCAATCAAGGCAGTTCAAGTTATTATAGCAGAACAAATTGCAGAACAGAGTCACAGTATTGCAGACAGTTGCAGAAATTGCCCAATGTAGACCGCACAAAATGGTAGTGCGGCCGCATAGGGACCTCCGTGGACCGCACAGAAACGACCGCGGTCCGCACAAGTAGGGGGGGGGGGTTCCAAAACATAGCCTCTGAATCTCATCAGTGCGGTCCGCACAAAAGCAACTGCGGCCGCACTGGGGCACCGCGGACCGTACTGAATTGACCGCGGTCCGCACAGGATGCCCAGATTTGGCACTAAACTAGGGTTTCCAAATTTTGCTTTTAAGCTCAATTTTTTCACCTAATTAGTGTATCTAAATGATTGCTCAGTCCATAATACTAACTAAGTCCACAGGAATTAAGATTTAAACTAACCTAGCATGGAAATTTAAAATAATAGTGGAGGAAGAAGACCTAAAAGCTAAGAAAAACGAAAATTAACAAAATTAAACAAGTACAGGGAAGATTATGGTACCAGATAATGAGATGAAGTGAAGCAAGAAGTTCCAATCAATTAATTACAAGCAAAGGCGTGATGAACAGTGTTTTGTTAGGTCTGAGAGTGAAGGGTTCGAAAAGGGTAAAAGGAAGCCCTCAAAGACTATTTATAGAAAAAGTCCTGGGGCCCATTCTCACCTACCAGTGCGGACCGCACAAAATGGACCGCGGTCCACACTGGGCTGCTATGTACAAGTTTGAGAAGGCAGCCCTCTGCGGTCTGCACAAAATGGACTGCAGCCGCAGAGGCCCACCGCGGATCGCGCAAAATGGACTACGGCCGCGGTGGCAAACTTCAGAGAGCATTTTTAACACCCTTGACCAGTGCGGACCGCACAAAATGGTAGTGCGGCCGCACTGGAAACTTCAGAGATCTGTGCTTTTTTCCAATTATGTCCTGCACTGCATCAACTCAACCCTGTAACATCTCACAACCAGTTAGCCCAAAAATCATTCCTATACTACAAAAAAAAATCAAAGAAAACAAGAAGAAAAACACATGGGTTGCCTCCCAAGAAGTGCCTGATTTAACATCGTGGCACGATGCATGTTACCATCCAATCATTTGAAATGGATAAGTGCCACCACGTGGCTGTCATCAATTTTTCCAAGATAATGCTTGACACGGTGCCCATTCACTCTAAAGACTTCACCATTATTGTTTTTCAAATCAAGAGCACCAAAATGGGTCACCAACACAACTTCAAACGGTCCACTCCATTTTGATTTAAGCTTTCCCGGAAACAGACGTAACCGGGAATTGAACAAGAGAACCAAATCACCAACTTTGAACTCCTTTCCACGAGCATATTTATCATGAAGGTGCTTCATCTTGTCATTATACAAGGACAAACTAGAGTAGGCATGGAACCGGAATTCATCAAGTTCATTGAGTTGCTCCACCCGAAGATTAGCAGCTATATCCCAATCAAGATTCAACTTCTTCAAAGCCCACACGGCCTTATGCTCCAACTCCACTGGTAGATGACATGCTTTACCAAACACCAACCGGTACGGCGACATACCAATTGGGGTCTTGTAAGCGGTGTGGTAAGCCCATAGAGCATCATCTAACTTTTTAGACCAATCGGTCCTATTGGCATTGACGGTCTTGGACAAAATTCTCTTGATCTCCCTGTTAGACACTTCAACATGGCCACTTGCTTGAGGATGATAAGGCGTAGACACTTTGTGGTTGACACCATACTTGGAAAGCAAGGCATCAAAAGCTCTATTACAAAAATGCGATCCTCCATCACTAATAATTGCCCGAGGTGTACCAAACCCTGTGAAAATGCTCTTCTTCAGAAATGCCACCACACTCCTAGCTTCATTGTTTGGCAAGGCCACGGCCTCAACCCATTTTGACACATAATCAACCGCTACAAGAATGTAAGTGTTACCACACGAGCTAACAAAAGGGCCCATAAAATCGATACCCCATACATCAAAATGTCAACTTCAAGAATTGTGTTTAGAGGCATCTCATCTTTCTTGGAAATCCTGCCCGCTCGTTGACATTGATCACATCTTTTTACTAGATCACTTGCATCTTTGAACAAGGTTGGCCAGTAAAAACCACAACTCAAAACTTTCAAAGCCGTCCTCGTCCCTCCATGATGGCCACCATAGGGGGAGGAATGACAAGCCTCTAGAATGCTAAATTGCTCCTCCTCAGGTACACACCTCCGGATGACTCCGTCGGTGCAAATCTTGAACAAGTATGGCTCGTCCCAATAGAAGTCCAAACTATCCCGTTTGAGCTTCTTCCTTTGGTTAGAAGAGAGCTCACATGGGATGATGCCAGTCACAAGGAAATTAGCAATGTCTGCAAACCATGGCATATCACACATCGACACAGAAAGTAGTTGCTCATCGGGAAATGTATCATTGATCTCTAGGCAATCACACGACCTTCCTTCCTCCTCCAAGCGGGACAAATGATCCGCCACTTAGTTTTCACTACCTTTCCAGTCCACTATTTCCAAATCAAACTCTTGAAGAAGTAACACCCATCGCATCAACCTTGCCTCGGAGTCTTTCTTTGTCATCAAATACCTAAGGGCGGCATGGTCGATGTGCACTATGACTTTGGCTCCCATAAGATATGGCCGAAATTTTTCCATGGCGAACACAATAGCCAATAATTCCTTCTCAGTCACCGTGTAGTTCCTTTGAGCCTCATTCATAGTCTTGCTTGCATAGTACACAACATGAAGCATTTTGTTCACTCTTTGACCCAAAACTGCCCCAACCGTAACATCACTTGTATCACACATGAGCTCAAAAGGCAAGCTCCAATTGGGTGCATTAATGATCGGGGTGGTGGTCAACTTATGCTTAAGAAGTTCAAAGGCCTCCATGCATTTCTCATCAAACACAAACTTAGCATCTTTCTCTAGCAACTTGCAAAGAGGATTCATTACCTTAGAAAAATCCTTGGTAAACCGCCGGTAGAACCCCGCATGCCCAAGAAAACTCCTCACCCCTTTGACAGAAGTGGGGGGAGGGAGCCTTGAAATCACCTCAATCTTGGCTTTGTCTACTTCAATCGCATGCTTAGAAATTTTGTGGCCCAACACTATGCCCTCTTCAACCGTGAAGTGGCATTTTTCCCAATTAAGAACGAGATTTGTGTCTCACATCGGGCCAAGACTCTATCTAAATTTCTCAAAAACTCTTCAAATGAATCACCAACCACACTAAAATCATCCATAAAGACCTCCAAAATATCTTCCACCATGTCGGTGAAAATAGCCATCATGCATCGTTGGAAGGTCGCCGGAGCATTGCACAACCCGAACAGCATTAGAGAGAAAGAAAATGTACCATATGGGCAGGTGAATGTGGTCTTCTCTTGGTCCTCCGGAGCAATTAAGATTTGATTATAACCCGAATATCCATCCAAAAAGCAATAAAAGGCTCGCCCCGCAAGGCGATCAAGCATTTGGTCAAGGAATGGCAAAGGGAAATGATCCTTGCAGGTCACCTTGTTCAGTTTTCGGTAGTCCATGCATACCCGCCATCCGGTAACCGTCCGAGTGGGAATAAGTTCATTTTTTTCATTTGTCACCACAGTCATCCCACCCTTCTTCGGTACACATTGCACTAGAGAAGCCCATGAGCTATCGGAGATTGGATACACCACACCTGCATCTAGCCACTTGATCACTTCTTTCTTCACCACTTCTTGCATTGCCTCATTGAGCCTCCTTTGATGTTCCAAGGAGGGCCTTGCATCATCCTCCAAAATAATCTTGTGCGTGCAAAATGCGGTGCTTATTCCCCCAATGTCAGCTAGAGTCCATCCAATTGCGTTTTTCCGCTTTTTGAGCACCGCCAATGTGACATCTACCTACATGTTAGTAAGCCAAGAGGAAAGAATAACTGGTAAAGTTGAATTAGAGCCCACGAATTCATACCTGAGGTGTGGAGGTAATGGCTTCAACTCCAACACCGGGGGTTCCTCGATTGAAGGCTTTGTTGGAGGCGTCTTTCTATTTTCAAGATCCAAAGAAAGTTTCCTAGGCTCATAAGAATAAGAGCCCATTCCATGTAACGCATTCACGCACTCCACTCGGCCTGCATCATCATTGACATCCAAATTCAACAATATGGCCTCCAAAGGGTCCTCAACATTGATCATTGCATTGGTATCATCAATTATCACAGCCGTGACTAAATCCACAAATGAGCACACTTTGGTACAATTGGGCTGCTTCATTGACATGCACATATGAAATACCACCTTCTCATCACCTACCCTGAAAGTGAGTTCCCCTGCTTCCACATCCACTAGAGCCTTCCCCGTAGCAAGGAAAGGTCTCCCTAATATGATCGGGACCTCATAATCTACCTCACAATCCAATATCACAAAATCAGCTGGCAAGATGAATTTGTCCACCCGGACGAGCACATCATCAATAATACCCGATGGTCGATTCATAGATCGGTCTACCATTTGCAAACTCATGGAAGTTGGCCTTGGAGGCCCAATACCCAAAGTCTTGAAAACTGAGAAGAGCATTAAGTTGATGCTTGCCCCAAGATCACATAAAGCTTTGGCAAAGTCTGCACTACCAATAGTGCAGGGGATAGTGAAAGCACCAGGATCCTCTAATTTCGGGGCCATTGAATGTACTATAGCACTAACTTGGTGGGTCATCTTGATAGTTTCACAGTCCATTGATCTTTTCTTTGTAACCAAATCCTTCATGAATTTAGCATAACCAGGTATGCTCCAAAGCCTCCACCAAAGGCACGTTGATGGATAAGCTCTTCATCATGTCAATGAACTTTTTGAATCGATTCTCACTTTTTTGCTTGGCTAGCCTCTTAGGATAGGGGGGAGGTGGTCTAGGCAAGGTGCCTTGGCTTTTGGCACAACCGGCTCCGGCATGTCAATTACGTGCTCCCTAGACGGGTTCACGACCTCTTGAGTTTCCACCTCGGTTTCATTAATGTCAATCCTCACTTCATTTTTCACATTGTTATCACCCACATCTTCAACTACCAAAGGAACCGCATCTTCTTGCAACTCAACATCATCATTAACAACTTGCTTTTGTTTCTAGGCATTCACATCACCGCCTCTCCCACTTCTTGTTGTAACCGCCATAACATGGTTGTTCCCACCCTTTGGGTTCACTACCGTATCACTTGGCGGAGCACCCTTCGGGCGAGTATTCAATGATTGAGAGATTTGGCCTATTTGCACCTCCAAATTCCTAATTGAAGTATTGTGAGAAGCCAATTGCGCATCGGAATCCGCATTCTTTTTCATCATTTGTTCGAACATCATTTCAATTCTACCCATTTCATTGTTAGATGAACTAGGGCCCTGGGATGGAAAAAGAGGTGGATTGTTCGGTTGTTGGTACATTGGGAGCCTCTGAAAGCCTTGCCCCCGGTTTCCTTGGTTATTGTTCCATCCACCTTGATTGTTATTGTTGCCCCAATTGTTGTTATTACCATTCCAATGCCCTTGGTTGCCTTGATTGTTGTTCTGATTGCCCCAGTTGTTGTTTTGATTATTGTTCCCCCAATTACCATTGTTTTGTTGTTGATTGCCCCAATTGCCCTGGAGTCGCCACTGTTGTTGGTTGGAAGAGTTGCCCCGTTGGCCTTGAAAATTTTTTACATATTGTACCTCTTCATTTTGCTCGTTATAGCCATAATTTTGAAACCCATCACAATCATCATCAAATTGCTCAGAATTCCCTTGGTTTTGTTGCCTTCGTTGCCTTCTCTTGTTAACAAGCATATTCACACCCTTCATGGCATTCACTTGGCGAGGATTTTGGACTTGTTGCAACTGTGCCTTAGCCAATTGGTTCTTAGTAGTTGTCAACTCCGCTATAGCCTGTCCATGGTCATGTAGTTCCTTATGCAAATGAATAACCGTAGGGTCACCTTGGGGAACATTGGCCCTACTTTGCCATGCGGAAGACGTGTCCGCCATCTGATCAAGAACGGCACAAGCTTCATCATACGTCAATTTTAAAAAATTACCCCCAGCAAGTTGATTCACTATGCATTGATTTGTAGTGTTGATGCCCCGGTAGAAAGTTTGTTGTAACATATTCTCCGTCATGTCATTATTGGGGTATTCCTTCACCATCGTTCTATACCGCTCCCAAATCTCATACAAAGGTTCCGTGGGCTCTTGCTTGAAGGCCAGTATCTCATCTCGAAGTGCCGCCATGTGCCCGGGTGAGAAAAATTTAGCAATAAACATATCCGCCAACTCATCCCAAGTAGTGATGGAATGGTTGGGGAGTCTCTCGAGCCAATCCAATGCTTTCCCCCGAAGTGAGAAGGGAAAAATCCTCAACCTAAGAGCATCCTCAGACACATTCGTCTGCTTGCTACCCCAACATGTATCCACGAACCCCTTGAGATGTTTGTAGGCATTTTGATCTGCAGCGCCCGTGAAATACCCATGCTGCTCAAGTAAAGTCAACATCACATTGGTTATCTGAAAATTGCCTGCCCGGATTTTGCGAGGGACAATAGCACTTGCATAGCCTTGGTTCGGTAGCACCCGAGGAACCGCTCTTGGAGGTGGCGGAGGAGGTTCTGGAACATTGTCATTAGCATTGGCCTGGCGGCTTCATCGTGGTCCGGGAGGTACAAGAGGCACCTCGTCGTCTCCAATGTCATCTACCTCCTCCCCCGCAAGCACATTTCCAAGAGGGTTATTTGCATTTAAAGCCATTTTGGTACCTGTAGTATTGACACACACAAATTAGTAATAAAGAAGGAAAGAAGAACAACACACAAAACTAACTAAATAGATAGCCAAAACCATTAGCCCCCCGGCAACGGCGCCAAAAAGTTGATCGCAACCAACTCCGCACTACTAATAAGTAGCAAGAGAGGGTTGCAATACCTTTTACCCGATTTTGGGTCGGGATTGAATCCACAGAGAGCTAGGATTGGAATCGAGTATCTATCTAGTTTAGGATTGCGTATGTGTTCTTAATTGATCTTCTATTCAATTTTGGTTTTTCGTTATATTCTACTATGATCAAACTACAAATTATAATTGCAACTAAATTAGACTAAGAGTAAATTGCTACAAGTTGTATCTAATGGATTAAAAAGGCACTAGGGTAGTGACTTTCACCTAGGTGGCTAATTGACGGGTAATTGCATCTAAGGCACGATTGACATGATTGGGGAAATATGTTATAACCATTGCTCGATACTACCCACTCTACACCTCTCGGTAGAAAGAGTGGTTTTGCCCAATTGACTCTCTCAAGATCAATTAGGTATGCATATTTGCCCAAGCAACTAGGGTTCAAGTCGGGTAATTACTCTCCCGAGGTTTAACCCTTTAATTGGGACTATCAAATCTCTTGAGTCCATCCTAATTCCTTGTTGAGTCAATTTTGGAGACTTAGGTTCTCTTTCTAACTCCAGAGTGTCTAATCAAAAGTAAATACAGAAAGTCTAAAGCTAAGGGAAGAATAGGGAGAGACTTCTGGATCAGCGGACGCGGAAGATATACCTTGAAGTCTCTTATATCGCCTGCCTCACTGATAGAACGGCTGAGTAGAAGAACCTAGATCTGCACACGAAAAACATGTGCAGGAAAGGGCATGAGTACACCACAGCGGTACCCAGTAAGTGCCGAGCCTAACCTTGGTCGAGTAGTGACGAGGAAGGTCAGGGCCCTACTAGTTGTATATATATAACAAGGTAAAATAACTTAAAATGAGGCAGTATAATTAAAGATGCTAACAATCAATAAGGATGAAATCACAGGAAGAAGCAACCCAATACACAGAGATAACAATAGGGGGTCTCCCAGGATAACGTCCCGTAGCCCCAAACATAAATGTGCAGGGGATCTCCCGGAATACCGATCCGTAGTCCCAAACATAAATATCCAGTATAGGGGGATCTCCCGGGATATCTTCCCGTAGTCCCAAATAAATGTGCAGGGGATCTTCCAGAATACCGATCCGTAGTCCCAAAGTAAACATGCAAGGGGATCTCCCGGGATATCGTCCCGTATTCCCCAAGTAAACACACAATAGTCTCCAGAAAGAATCTACAATTCTATCCAAGTTTGTACCAAGAAAACAGATATTTCTATTCTAAACACGCTGCACAGAATTCAAGTAAACAGTTTAAGCAGATAGAACAGTTAAGTCACTTAAGCGTGCTTTCCTAAGCTAAACAGTAGGCTTTCAATTACAAGTATTGTTCAACAAAAAGGAAAACAGAATTATTTACTTAATGAAAACGGGGTTTTCCAACAATTAGCACGAGTACGCACTCTTCACCTCACGTACACGACATTCATATAACAACAACATTACCAATTCCTAAGGGGGGTTTCCCCCATACAAGGTTAGGCGAGCCACTTACCTCGAACCGGCTCAAAATCAATCCGAAATCACGCTCTTGCCACGAGTATCCAACTCCGAGTGGCCCAAATATAATAAAATAAATTTCATAACATAAATACAACTACAAACAACTAATTTAGCTAAAGAAATCGAAGCTAAGGTAATAAAATAGAAAAATGCCCAAAAAAAATCCTCTCCGAGCTCACGTCTCGAAATCGGGTAAAAGTTACGGATTATGAACACCCACTCACTCACGAGCACACTCAAACAAAAATAATCAAAATTCGACGCCAAAATCTCCCTCAAAAATCAGATTTTAAGTTGGGGAATTTTCCTCAATTCTCCCAATTTTTCACCCCAAATCCGAAATTAAAAGACAAAACTATGATTAGATTAATGGAATACAACTAGAAAGGGATAAGGAATCATTACCCACTGATTTCCTTTTCAAAATGGTCTCAAAATCGCCTTCTCCAGAGCTAAAAATTAAATTTGGTGTTATGAGCTTCAAACCCTCGAAATTTCATATTTCCGCCTAGCGATTTCCGCATATGCGGCCATGGGACCGCACCTGTGGTCACGCTTTTGCGGCTGGGACTTGCACCTGCGAGATTTCATTAAACGGGTAGAAACCGCATCTGCGCTCCACTCTCCGCAGATGCGGTCCACTTCTGTGGTCCTACAACCGCATCTGCGATCACTGGCCATCATTACTCAAATCGCACCTGCGACCTACTTCCTCGCATCTGCGGGCCTCACCTACGGGCTCCTCACCGCAGGTGCGAAAATACCAGAAACAGCAAACTTCAGAATAGCCTAAGTCCATATTCAACTCCCGTTAAGCATCCGAAACTCACTCAAGGCCCCCGGGACCTCAACCAAACATGCCAAACAATCCTAAAACATCATTTGAACTTAGTCCAATCCTCAAATCGCGTCAAACAACGCTAAAACCACGATTCACCCTCCAATCCGAGCCTAATGAACTTGAAATCTTAAGAATTCTACACCCGATGACAAAACCAACCAAACCAAGTCCGATTGACCCTAAATTTTGCACACCAGTAACGTTCAACAATACGGAGCTATCCCAACTTTCGGAATCGGATCCCGACCCCAATATCAAAATTTCACTATCGATCCGGAAACTTCAAAAATTCAACTTTTGGCATTTCAAGCCTAAATAAGCTACGGATCTCTAAAGCACAATCCGAACACGCCCCTAAGCCCAAAATCACTCAATGGAGCTAACGGAATTGACGGAATACCATTCTGAGGCCGTCTTCACACTGTTCCGACTATGGTACAAATACTAAAGCTAAAGCTCTCATTTAGGGACTACGTGTCCCAAAACACTCCGAAACTCAAGACGAATCTTCCCGACAACTCACAATAGCAGAAACAAACACGGGAACACAGTTAATAGGGGATCAGGGCGTTAATTCACAAAATGACCGGCCGGGTCGTTACATCCGCCCCCTCTTAAAACATTCGTTCGTCCTCGAACGAGCAAAGAGACATACCTGAAGTGGTGAAAAGATGAGCGTAAAGGCTGCGCATATCCTGCTCGGTCTCCCATGTTGCCTCCTCGACCGGCTGACCCCGTCACTAAACCTTTACTGATGCAATGTTCTTTGATCTCAGCTTTCAAACTTGCCTGTCCAATATAGCCTCTGGCTCCTCAACATAAGATAGATCCTTGTCCAGCTGGACTGAACTGAAATCTAACACGTGCGACGGATCACCGTGATACTTCCGGAGCATCGAAACACGAAATACCGGATGAACTCCTGCTAAGCTGGGAGGTAAGTCAAGCTCTTAAGCAACCTCCCCAACACGTCGCAATACCTCAAAAGGACTAATAAACCTCGGACTCAATTTCCCTTTCTTCCCAAATCTCATAACGCCCTTCATAGGCAAAACCCGAAGCAAGACCCACTCTCCAACCATATAGGAAACATCACGAACCTTCCGGTCCGCATAGCTCTTCTGTATGGACTAGGCTGTACGGAGTCTATCCTGAATCACCTTAACCTTCTCCAAGGCGTCCTGAACCAAGTCTGTGCCCAATAATCTAGCCTCGCCCGGCTCAAACTAACCCACCGAGGATCTACACCGCCTTCCATACAAAGCCTCATACGGTGCCATCTGAATGCTGGACTGATTACTATTATTGTAAGAAAACTCTGCCAGTGGCAAGAACTGATCCCAAGAACCTCCAAACTCCATCACACACGCACGGAGCATATCCTCAAGAATCTGAATAGTGTGCTCGGACTGTCTGTCCGTCTGGGGGTGAAATGTTGTGCTCAACTCCACCCGAGTACCCAACTCATGCTGTACGGTCCTCCAGAATCTTGATGTGAACTGAGTACCTCTATCTGAAATGATGGAAACTGGAATACCATGCAGCCGAACAATTTCCCGGATATATATATCCACCAACCGCTCTGAAGAATAGGTAGTACACACAGGAATGAAGTGCGCAAACTTGGTCAGCTGATCCACAATCACCCAAATGGCATCAAACTTCCTCAAAGTCCGTGGGAGTCCAATTATGAAGTCCATGGTGATATGCTCCCACTTCCACTCCGAAATCTCTATCTGCTGAAGCAAACCACCCGGTCTCTGGTGCTCATACTTTACCTACTGACAATTGAGGCACCGAGCTACAAACCTAACTATATCTTTCTTCATCCGCTTCCACCAATAGTGCTGCCTCAAATCCTGGTACATCTTCGCGGCACCCGGATGGATGGAATACCGCGAACTGTGGGACTCCTCTAGAATCAACTCCCGAAGCCCATCAACATTGGGTACACAAATCCGACCTTGCATCCTCAATACCCCGTCATCACCAATGGTCACATCTCTGGCATCACCATGCAGGACCTTGTCCTTGAGGACAAGCAAATGAGGGTCATTAAACTGACGCTCCCGGATACGATCGAACAAGGAAGATCGAGAAACCACACAAACAAGGACCCGACTGGGCTCCGAAAGGTCCAATCTCACAAACTGACTGGCTAAGGTCTGAACATCCATCGTCGTGGACCTCTCTGCTGCAGGTAGGTAAGCTAAACTCCCCAAACTCTCCGCCCGGTGACTCAAAGCATCGGCCACTACATTGGCCTTACCCGGGTGATACAAGATAGTGATATCGTAGTCCTCAGCAGCTCTAGCCACCTCCTTTGGCGCAAATTAAGGCCCTTCTACTTGAACAGATGCTGCAAACTCTGGTGATCAGTATAAATCTTACAAGGCACACTGTACAAATAATGACGCCAGATCTTCAAGGCGTGAACAATAGCAACTAACTCGAGATCATGGACATGATAATTCTTCTCATGCACCTTCAGCTGTCTGGACGCGTAGGCAATGGCCCTACCATCCTGCATCAATATCGCTCCAAGGCCAATCCTCGAGGCATCACAATAGACAGTATAAGACCCCAAACCTGTAGGCAATACCAATACTGGGGCTGTAGTTAAAGCTATCTTGAGCTTATGAAAGCTCTCCTCACACTCTTCCGTCCATTGGAACGGAGCACCATTTCAGTTTGGTCATAGGTGCTGCAATTGATGAAAATCCCTCAACAAATCAACGGTAATAACCCGCCAGGCCAAGAAAATTAAGGATCTCTGTAGCTGAGGATGGTCTGGGCCAACTCTGCACTGCTTCCACTTTTTTCGGATCTACCTAGATCCCCTCACTCGATGCTACGTGACGCAATAATGCCACGGAATCCAACCAGAACTCACATTTTTGAGAACTTTGCTTAACTTCTTTTCCCTCAAAGTCTGAAGCACTATCCTCAGGTGCTGCTCATGATCTTCCCGACTCCAGGAGTATAACAGAATGTCATCAATAAAGACAATGATGAATGAGTCAAGATATGGCCAGAATATACTGTGCATCAAATGCATGAAGGCTACTGGGGCATTGGTCAGCCCAAATGACATATCAAGGAACTCGTAATGACCATACCGAGTCCTGAAGGCCGTCTTCGGGATATCTCGCTCCCGAATCTTCAACTGACGATAACCTGAACGCAAGTCAAACTTAGAAAACACTCGTGCACCCTATAACTGGTCAAACAGATCATCAATACGAGGTAAAGGATACCAGTTCTTCACTATAACTTTGTTCAGGCGATAATCAATGCACATACACATAGAACCATCCTTTTTCTTCACAAACAAGATAGGAGTACCCCAAGGTGATACACTGAACCGAATAAAACCCTTGTCAAGTAATTCCTGCAACTGTTCCTTCAACTCCTTCAACTCAGGAGGAGCCATACGATAAGGAGGAATAGAAATGGGCTGAGTGCCCGGCAACAAATCAATGCCGAAATCAATATCTCTGTCGGGTGGCATAGCCGGAAGACAGCTGGAAACACATCAGGGAAATCCCATACTACTGGGATTGAATCAACTGTAAGGGTATCAACACTAACAACTATCACATAAGCTAGATACGCATCATACCCCTTCTCAACCATTCGCTGAGCCTTAAGGAATGAAATAACTCTACTAGAAGTGTGAGCTAAGGTACCCCTCCACTCTACTCGCGGTACACCTTGCATAGCCAGCATCACGATTTTAGCGTGACAATCAAGAATAACATAATGGGGCGACAACCAGTCCATGCCCAAGATAACATCAAAATCTACCATGTTGAGAAATAATAAATCAGCTCTGGTCTCAAAACCACTAAGAGCAATAAAACACGACCGATAAATATGGTCCACAACAAGAGAATCTCCCACAGGAGTAGAAACATAAACAGGGGAACTCAAAGAATCCCGAGATATGCCCAAATACGGGGGGCAATAAGAGGACACATAAGAATAAGTGGAGCCTGGATCGAATAAAACCGATGTATCTCTAGGACAAACCAGGACAATACGTGTCATGATAGAATCGGAGGCGACAACCTCAGTATGGGCAGGAAGGGCATAATATCTATCCTGGCTTCCCCCTCTAGGGCGACCTCTACCTCCCCAACCTCCACCTCTAGCTGGCTGGGCAGGTGGGGTAGCAACTAGTGCTGTAATCATGGCCTGGGAGCTCTGCGCGGCACGCTGTGGCTGAGAAGTCTATGGAGGTTCACCCTTCTTAAGTCTGGGACAATCCCTCACCATATGGCGTGTGCCGCCACACTCAAAACAAGCTCTAGGAGGACGTGGTGGCTGTGACTGGCTCGGGCCCGGTCTACTGGATTGACCACTGAAAGTATCTCGTGCAGGAAGCGCACTAGATACTGGAGGTGCATAATAGGGCTCCTGAGGTCTAGGAGGAGCTGGAATACCACTGGTTGCTAGAAGAACTGAATGAACGGGGCGACTCATATAACACCTACCATGACGAACTGCAGCTGAAGCACATGCACCGGAATAATGTCCTGACTCTCGAGACCTCTTGGCCTCCCTCTCATCTCTATCCCGAGCGTACATACCCTCTACTCTCCTAGCAATGCTCACCACCTGCTGATAGGAAATATCCATCTCCAACTCCCAGGCCATGCTAGATCTGATGCTGGGAATAAGCCCCTCAATGAACCGGCGAACTCTCTCGCGAACCGTAGAAACCAAGGTGGGTGCATGCCTAGCCAAGTTAGTGAAACGGACACCATACTGCGAGACAATCATAGTACCCTGGCGCAAATGCTCAAATCCTGTGCGTCATGCGTCCATGAGGCTCTGAGGGACATCCTCTCTCAAGAACATATCTGAAAACTGAGGTCCATGTCAGGGAAACTGCCTCAGCTGGACTGTCCAACTCATAAGTACGCCACCACTGATAGGCTGCTCCTCGAAGCTGGAAGTCAGTGAAAGAAACCCCACTCGATCCTGATATACCCATAGTACGGAGGATACGATAGCACTCCTCCAGAAATCCCTGGGCATCTCCGATGCTATACCACTGAATGTAGAAGGCTGCTACTTCTTGAACCTCTCAAGCCTTTTCTGCTCCTCCTCTGAAGCTACTGCCCAATCCTCGGGCTGAACTGGGGTTGCAGGCGGTACCGATATAACCTCTGGGACCTGCTCGACCTGTATTGGCTGCTCAGGAGTGCGGGCAGCGTGAGTCTGTGCTCCTCCCCCAGCCTGAGATGTGGCTGCAGCAAGGGGAAGCAACCCTGCCTGAGCTAGGGTGGTGTACATACTCATGAACTGTGCAAGAGTCTCTTGGAGTGCTGGAGTAGTAGTAGCAGTAGGCGTATCAGGTTCCTGGTCTCCGCCTGGAGCGGCTGGTGGCTCCTCTGTGGTAGCTCACGCGGGTGCTCTAGCTGCACCACGTGCGCGTCCTCGGCCTCTACCCCGGCCCCGACCTCTAAGGGCTCGAGCAGGGGGCATGGGTGCCTGGTCATCTCTGGTAGCACGTGTCCTCACTATCTGTGAGAGAATTGAAGACATATGTTTAAAATTTTGATATCAAAATTTCGCACGACAAGGAAATTAAATGAAGTGGAATTTTCCTAACAGCTACATAGCCTCGCGTAGATAAGAAAAGACGTCTCCGTACCGATCCGCGAGACTCTAATAAACCGGCTTGTGATTCATGACTCCTATGAACCTAGAGCTCTGATACCAACTTGTCACGACCCAAGTTCTCCCTTCGTGAACTGTCGTGACGGCACCTAGTCTCTACGACTAGGTAAGCCTAATAAATTACGGAGAAAAGGAAATAAAATGCGAAACGAGAAAGTTATGATTTAAAGCATAATAAAAGAGTTTGAAATGCCGCTCGGCATATACAATACACGCTCTCAAAACTTAAACAAAATTCCCAAAACCCGAAATCTCATAAAATCACAAGCTATAGAAACTACACAGTGTTCTAACTCTAGAATGTCTAATCAAAAGTAAATACAGGAAGTCTAAAGCTAAGGGAAGAATAGAGAGGGAATTCTGGATCTGCGGACGCGGCAGATATACCTCAAAGTCTTTGGTATCGCCTGCCTCACTGATAGAACGGCTGAGTAGAAGAACCTGGATTTGCACACGAAAAACATGTGCAGGAAAGGGCATGAGTACACCACAGTTGTACCCAGTAAGCGCCGAGCCTAACCTCGGTCAAGTAGTGACGAGGAAGGTCAGTGCCCTACTGATATGCATATATATAACAAGGTAAAATAACGTAAAATGAGGCAGTATAATTAAAGGTGCTAACAGTCAATAAGGATGAAATCACAGGAAAAAGCAACCCAATACACAAAGATAACAACAGGGGGGTCTCCCAGGATAACGTCCCATAGCCCTAAACATAAATGTGCAGGGGATCTCCCAGAATACCGATCCGTAGTCCCAAACATAAATATCCAGTACAGGGGGATCTCCCGGGATATCGTCCCGTAGTCCCAAATATAAATGTGCATGGGATCTCTCGGAATACTGATCTGTAGTCCCAAAGTAAACATGCAAGGAGATCTCCCGGGATATCGTCCCGTAGTCCCCAAGTAAACACACAACAGTCTCCAGAATGAATCTACAGTTCTATCCAAGTTCGTACCAAGAAAACAAATATTTTTATTCTAAACATGCTGCATAGAATTCAAGTAAACAGTTTAAGCAGATAGAACAGTTAAGCATGCTTTCCTAAGCTAAACAATAGTCTTACAATTACAAGTATTGTTCAACAAAAAGGAAAACACAATTATTTACTTAATGAAAATGGGGTTTTCCAACAATTAGCACGTGTATGCACTTGTCACCTCACGTACACGACATTCATATAACAACAACAGTACCAATTCCTAAGGGGGGTTTCCCCCACGCAAGGTTAGGCAAGCCACTTAGCTCGAAACGGCTCAAAATCAATCCGAAATCACTCTCTTGCCAGGAGTATCCAACTCCGAGTGGCCCAAATCTAATCAAAAAAATTTCATAACGTAAGTACAACTACAAACAACTAATTTAGCTAAAGAAATTGAAGCTAAGGTAATAAAATAGAAAAACGCCCAAAAATTCCTCTCCGAGCCCACGTCTCGGAATCGAGTAAAAGTTACGGATTATGAACCCCCATTCACTCACGAGCACACTCGAACAAAATTCATCAAAATCCGACGCCAAATCTCCCTCAAAACTCAGATTTTAAGTTGGGGAATTTTTCCTCAATTCTCCCAATTTTCACCCCAAATCCGGATTTAAAAGACAAAACTAAGATTTGATTAATGGAATACATCTAGAAAGGGATTAGGAATCGTTACCCACTAATTTCCTCTTCAAAATCCTCTCAAAATCGCCTTCTCCCGAGCTAAAAAATCAAATTTGGTGTTATGCAATTCAAACCCTCGAAATTTCATTTTTCTGCCCAGCGATTTCCGCATCTGCGGCCATGGGACTACACCTACAATCACGCTTCTGCGGCTGGGGACTCGCACCTGCGAGATTTCATTAAACGGGCAGAAACTGCACCTGAGCTCCACTCTCCGCAGATGCGGTCCGCTTCTGCGATCCTATAACCGCATCTGCGGTCACTGGCCTTCAGTGCTCAAATCGCACCTGCAACCTAAGAAGCAGCAAACTTCAGAACAGCCTAAGTCTAAATTCAACTCCCGTTAAGCATCTGAAACTCACTCGAGGCCCCCGGGACCTCAACCAAACATGCCAACCAATCCTAAAACATGATTTGAACTTAGTTCAATCCTCAAATCGCGTCAAACAATGCTAAAACCACGATTCACCCTCCAATCCGAGCCTAATGAACTTGAAATCTTAAGAATTCTACACCCGATGACAAAACCAACCAAACCAAGTCCGATTGACCCCAAATTTTGCACACTAGTAACGTTCAACAATACAGAGCTATCCCAACTTTCGGAATCAGATTCCGACCCCAATATCAAAATTTCTCTATCGATCCAGAAACTTCAAAAATTCAATTTTCGGCATTTCAAGCCTAAATAAGCTACGGACCTCTAAAGAACAATCCAAACACGCCCCTAAGCCCGAAATCACTAAATAGAGCTAACAGAATCAACGGAATTCCATTCTGTGACCGTCTTCACACTGTTCCGACTATGGTCTAAATTCTAAAGCTTAAGCTCTCATTTAGGGACTAAGTGTCCCAAAACACTCTGAAACTTAAAAAGAATCTTCCCGACAACTGACAATAGCAGAAACAAATACGGGGAAAGCAGTTAATAGGGGATGAGGGCATTAATTCACAAAATGACCGGCCGAGTCGTTACATCGAAAAATCGGTTAAACTCGGCTACCCCCGACAAAAGCAAAAAGGGCTTCGATAAAATCAGCCCTCGAATAATTTAAAGGCTTCGATAATATCAGCCTTCGAAAAAACCTCAAGAGGTATTCGATTATCATTACACAAACAAGTTACTAATAAGGTTCCGATACGTCGAACCCTCGAAAAATCCAACGGGTACAAAAAACACATGCTAAGGCATAATAAAATTATCACTAAGTCTTTTAGCCGAAAAAAGAGAAAAATTATGGCCACTTTAGAGGTTGAATCGGCCTGACTTAAAGAGCCTAAGGGCCAATATAAAAGAGCCTAAGGGCCAATCTAAAAGAGACTAAGGGCCAATATAAAAAAGCCTAAGGGCTAACTTTACTTCGAGTTCGAGCAAATCCTCACTCGACTATAAAGCCTAAGGGCTATCTTGAGTTCGAGCAAGTACTCACTCGACTACTAAGCCCAAGGGCTACCCGAGTTTGAGAAAATTCTCCCTCGGGAACTATCTATGAAGCCTAAGGGCTAACTCTATTTCGAGTTTGAGCAAGTCGTCACTCGATCATAAAAGCCCAAGGGCTATCTTAACCCGAGTTCGAGAAAACCCTCTCTCAGGGACTATCCATAAAGCCTATGGGCTAACTTTACTTCGAGTTCAAGCAAATCCTCACCAGGCCATAAGTCCCAAGGGCTATTCTCATTTCAAATTCAAGCATGCACTCGCTCAACTATCAAGCCCAAGGGCTACCTTACCTCATCGACTGTTGAGCCTAAGAGCTACTTAAGTTCAAGTTGAAAAGGTCACTTGGGAACCATTGATCAGAAACGTTCGAGGGCAGAACTTATTATCGATCATTACCATCTCAAACTTTGGACATTCAAAGGGAGTTTTATGCTAAGGCGCTTTGACCCGCTCAAAAGGGTAACAGACTCGGAAGCCATGGAAGGAAAAGGGGCTTTGTATAAACCTTTTTACAGGAAGTAATAGGTCACGATCGAGAGTTCCTCGCAAGGGCTGATCAACCTCAAAAGCAAAAAAATTACTAAGAGCACGAAACTTAAGCAGCACGGTCCTTATTGGCAGAAGTCTTCACCCTTAGAATCTTCCCCGCCGCCAGACTCGCTAAAGGTTCTCAAAATTTTCCTCGGGAAAAGCCAGCATCCAAGCTTTTGTTTGCTCAGTCGCTTGCGTCACGATGATGATGTCATGGCAAATCGGGGTAAAAATCAAGGGCTCAATTCGTTTCTTATCATTACACTCTAAGAAATGCGGAGACTATGTGTATACGGTAGAAATCAGGGCTACCCGATTTATAGGCTCGAGGGCAAGGTCGAGTTCGAGCCCGATGGACCAGACTCGAGCTTGAAGATAGAATGCGATGCCCAAAGATAGGAGTACGAGGAACATCGAAGCCGAGTGTGCTCGACCCCAAAAAAGTACCGTTACGGATTTGTAACTGAATGAGCTAGATTCCTGCCACGTCCCCAAGATCATGGCGCAAATCTCGGAATAGGATTGTATGACTTCGTTCTAGGCGGTTAGACAGCTGTATCAAGAATATTCCTTACTGTAAATAGAAACTTACCTTATTTAGGGTTTCCCTATTATATAAAGGGGGGACCCCAATCATTTGTAAGATTATCTAATCATTGAGAAAAGAAATCTCTACTTTTTGCCTACTGTTCATCAGAATTGTCCTTTAGCTCTACTGCTCTTACTTTACTTTTCTTGCTTGATTGTTCTTATTGTTCAAAACCTATCTCGAGGTCACTAAGCTCGAGGTCACTGCTGCTGAGCTACATTGGTTTGATTTACTTATTTCTTTCACTTCTATTTCATATTTCTTGATTATAATTGGTATTGAACTAAATCACATATCTTTAAAAGCACAAATCAAATTTAATTGTTATTCGTATTTTCGAGGTAAACATGAAGATTTGTGCAGTGTTCATTAAAAAGGATATTGTTCTAGAAAGTATGCTTAGATTATAATGTCTGAAATTGTTTATGGAATACATTAAATAGTAATGAAGGAATTGTTATATGGTAATTAATAATATTGGGATTGCTATGCGGCGAATAATAATACATGAAGAACATTACTTTATAAAACTGAGATGACCGATTGGCTAACTGTTGGATTGCATTTGTTACTGCTTATATTTGATTTACTAGAATAATAAGTAATTTAGTTGTAGGAGGAGTCTTTCTTCCAATTTAAATTTAATTGGATAAGTTAGTTGAGATAGTTTAGGTTTTTAAATTTCTGCATATTCTGTTTTAAGTTGGCTATTTAAAGCCCTCGTAGTTAATACTCCCGCCGGTCCCAAATAAGTGAATTTTTTAGCTATTTTCACACAGATTAAGAAATCCACCTTTTAACATTAATTAAAAATGAAATTGATCATATTAACCTTTACTATCTCCTCACATAAATACTCCTAACACTGTAACGACCCGGCTAGTCGTTTTAAGAATTAACGCCCCGTTCCCCTATTAACTGCATTCCCCATGTTTGAGTCTGCTATTGTGAGTTGTGGGGAGGATTCATTTTGAGTTTCGGAGTGTTTTGGGACACTTAGTCCCTAAATGAGAGCTTAGTTTTAGAATTTGGACCTTAGTCGGAGCAGTGTGAAGACGGCCTCGGAATGGAATTCCGTTAATTTCGTTAGCTCCATTGGGTAATTTCGGGCTTAGGGGCGTATTCTGATTGTATTTTGGAGGTCTGTAGCTTAATTAGGCTTGAAATGCCGAAAGTTGAATTTTTAAAGTTTTCGGTTCGATAGTGAGATTTTGATATCGGGGTCGGAATGGAATTCTGGAAGTTGGAGTAGATCCGTTGTGTCATTTGGGACGTGTGTGCAAAATTTCAGGTAATTCGGACTAGGTTTGATAGGCTTTTTGATCGAAAACGAAAATTTGAAGTTTTGGAATCCTTAGGCTTGCATCCAAGGGTGATTTGGTATTCCGGCATTGTTTTGAGTGTTCCGAGGATTGGTACAAGTTTGAATAGTGGTACATGACTTGTTCGTATTTTTGGTTGAGGTACTGGGGGCCTCGGGATGATTTCGGAAGGTTGACGAAAGAAAATTGGAAGGTGTGGAAGCAGCTTCAGCTGCTGAAGTTCTATCATAACCGCACCTGTGGATTGGGGACCGCAGGAGAGGGCCCCAGAAGCGTGTGGCTAGTCACAGATGCAGTTTGGGGCGTATTTGGAATTGGCTGCAGATGCAGCCTAGGCATCGCAGAAGCGGCACCGCATCTGCGAAACGGAGGTTGCAGGTGCGGAAATCCCTGTTTAATGAAAAGTCGCAGGTGCGACTTAGTCTACGCAGAAGCGGGACCGCAGGTGCGGTCCCAGAGCCGCAGATGCGGTTCCACTAGTCAGAAAAGGGGTAGAATCGAGGGTTAAGTTTCAAAACCGTAGAAATTGATTTGGGAGCTCGGGATGGGCAATTTTGGGAGAGATTATCACCTGGGTGTTTTGGGTAAGTAATTCTTACTCGGTTTTGATTAATTTCCACAAATCTATGCTTAAATTCATCCTTTAAATTCGAATTTGGGGTGAAAATTTGGAGAAAAATTAGAAAAGTTCTTAGGCCTAATTTTGGAGTTTTGATTAAGATTTTGATGTCGGATTGGAGTAATTTTTGTATATATGAACTCGTGAGAGTGTGAGGATTCCAAGTTTGTAAATTTTACCCGATACCGAGACGTGGGCCTGGGAGGCTTTTTGGGCAATTTTCCTAATTTCGCGTATTAGCTTCGAATTAATTTGTTTAATTAGTTACTTGAAGTTATATTTACATTATGCAATTACTTTGAATAGATTTGGGCCATTTGGAGTTGGATACTCGTGGCAAGAACGTGGTATTGAGTTGATTGAGTTTGTTCGAGGTAAGTGGCTTGCCTAACCTTGTGTGGGGAACTCCCCTTAGGATTTGGTATTGTTGATATATGAAATGACTTGTACGTGAGGTGAGGAGTGCGTACATGAGCTAATTTTTGAAATTCCGTTTTTCATTAAGTAACCATAATTGTGTATTTCTTCCCTGTTTTTACTAATTGCAATTTAAGCCTACTGTTATCTTAGGAAAGCATGTCTAAGTGACTTAACTGCTTTACTTGTTCAAACTGCCTTATTTGAATTCTGTGCAGCATGCTAGGCTAGAAATACCTGCTTTACCTTGATATAAATTTACTTGAATTGAGTATTCTTCGTGTTGCTGCTGTGTGTTTACTTTGGGACTACGGGCGATATCTCGGGAGATCCCCCTTGCTTGTTTATTTGGGACTACGGATGTGGTTTTCTGGGAGATCCCCCTGCACATTTACATTGGAACTGCGGGACTGCACCCGGTAGATTCCTTCAGTAGTAAGTATTTATAATTGGGAGTACAGGACGGTATCCTAGGAGATCGTCGATTGTTATCTCTGTGTTGAGTTGTATTCCTTATTTGATTATTTTGTTTCTGTTGTAGTGGTGGTTCGACCGGCTATGATGTATGGGGCTGAGTGTTGGCCAGTCAAGAACTCCCACGTGCAGAAGATGAGAGTAGCAGAGATGAGGATGTTGAGATGGATGTGTGGGTGTACCAGGAGAGATAGGATTAGGAATGATGATATCCGGGACAGAGTGGGAGTAGCCTCCCTGGAGGACAAGATGCGGGAGTCGAGGCTGAGATGGTTTGGACATGTTCAGAGAAGAAGCATTGATACTCCAGTTAGGAGGTGTGAGAGGTTGGCCATGGAGAGTTTGAGAAGAGGTCGAGGTAGGCCTAACAAGTATTGGGGAGAGGTGATTAGGCAGGACATGGCGCTGCTTCAGCTCATTGAGGACATGACCCTTGATAGGAGAGGGTGGAGGTCGAGGATTAAGGTAGAAGGTTAGTTGGTAGTTTATAGTTGTTCACTGATAGTCTTAGTAGTAGGCGAGTCCCTTCATAGTCTTAGATTTTTAGTAGGTTATGTGGTTTTGTTCGCCTCGGGTATTGTATTCCCTGTTGCTATTATTTGGTGCCACTTATCCTTTTTTTTTTTTAAATTTTTTATCTTCCATCCTTCTTCATCCCTTGCTTTCCTTTTCTTCTTCTTGCCCTTCCTGAGCCGAGGGTCTATTGGAAACAGCCTCTCTACCTGAATGTCACGACCCGGATTTCCCACCGTCGGGATCGTGATGGCGCCTACTCGTGGTAGCTAGGCAAGCCAACTTCTTTACCTTTTTATCACTAAACAGTTAATTAAACAATTTATAGCATCAATATAGAACATGAAATTTACTAAGAGTAAAAGCGGAAGTCTGATTTACAAATCTGAATCAAACGCGGAACAGTTAATAAGAACCTCTACCCATGATTTAGTGTCACATCACTCACGAACCACTAAGAGTATACTAAATGCAAAGGTCTGAAAGAAACATAATCTGTTTATCTCGGGTACAATGAGATGACAGCCAAAATGTAAAGATGGAAGGGAGACGCCAGGCCTGCGGACGCCTGCAAGCTACCTCGGGTCTCTCTCTGGACTGAAGGTGCGCCCCCGAGTTAATGCTGCTGCTGCTCAAAACCTGGACCTGTGCAAAATTGCACAGAGTGTAGCATCAGCACATCCGACCCCATGTGCTGGTAAGTGTCTAGCCTAACCCCGGCGAAGTAGTGACGAGGCTAGACTGGACACCACATAAACCTGTACAGTTATAAATATACAACGGAAACAAAGTACCAAACAACTAGAAATATGGGAGGGGGAAACATGCTGTGGGGAGATAGCAACCGTAACAGTAAATCCGAAGTATTCAATCTAGGTGCAACTTACAATTTAAAACGAACAAGAAACTAATACCGACACTAAACATATTTGCATCAATAACTGTTGCGGCATGCAACCCGATCCACAATTATGACTGTTGCGGCGTGCAACCCGATCCACATTTCACATTGTTGCGGCGCGCAACCCGATCCACATTTATAACATTGTTGCGGCGTGCAACCTGATCCACATTTATAACATTGTTGCGGCGTGCAACCCGATCCACATTTATAGCATTGTTACGGCGTGCAACCGATCCACATTTATAGCATTGTTGCGGCGTGCAACCCGATCCACATTTATAGCATTGTTGCGGCGTGCAACCCGATCCACATTTATACCTCTCAACCTTGCCCAAGCAACAGTCAAAATAAAGGGCTAGGGAGTAAACAAGTATTTGGAAAGAAATCCTAACAAGGGTACACCAACAACCAATAACAACTATGCAAGAGTAAATCGTTATTTCACTTTTTCTTTCATTT